>NC_056670.1:43038236-43210736 GCF_018350195.1 Panthera tigris
ACTTGTGAGCATGCATGTTTTAGAATTTACTGATTAAATCTTTTTCCTACCTTAATTGATCTTTTAAGTATTATCATGTGGTTTCTCTCCTTTATTAATGTGACAAATTACAGTGATTGATTTTCAAATGTTAAGCCAAACTTTAGTTCCTGGAATAAAAATCCCGATTCAGTTAAAAGAATACATTTGCGTTTCTGAAACTCTGGATTAATTTTCTGGAGTTAGTTTAATAATGAGTATTTAAGAATTTTGCACCTGTGTGCAAGAGGTTGCCCTTCCTTGTAAACTCCTCGTCAGCTTTAGATATCAAGTTATACTGATCGCGTAAAATGAGTTGGGAAGAAATCCCTCTTACTCTATTACCTAGACAACTTTGTTTAACATCTGGGTCATTGCTTTCGTAGATACCGGTAGATTTCGCCGGTCAAAGTTTGTCAGGCAGCAGCTGTGGTGGTTGCGTTGGTGTCTGGTGGGTACTGTATCTCCTAGAGATTGAATTTCTTTACTTACTTTTCTTTTGGGCAGATTATTTATGTTCTTCGTGTCACGTGTGGTTATGTTGTATTCTCTAGGAACTTATCGCCTCAAATTTTCAAAATTATTGGCAGACAACTGTTCAGACTGTCCTCTTCCTTCCTTTATAAAAAGAGTGACCGTGGATGCTGTTGGGACAGTTTTCATTTCTAACCATGGAGTCATTCATGCCATCTGTACTTGTCTGTGTGTTCATTGCCTCTAGCAGTTTATCAATTATGTCTTTTCAAATGGCTTTGCCTGTGCTGATTCTCTGTGTGATGGATGTCGTTTTGATTCTAGTACGCTTGTTCTATTGCCTCCTGTGCCCTTCCTTCTACTTTTTTGGGGTTTAATTTGATGATTTTTTTTGAACTTCTTGAAATAAAGGCCTTACCCTATATTCTACATGTCTAAGGTTATAAATATGCCTATAATCACAGCTCTCATCATGTATCACAAATTTAAATACATCATATTTCTATTATTATTCAGTTCATGATGTTCGGTCTGTTTTTGTTCCAATTTCTATTTTCATGTCTTCTTTTTTTTTAATGTTTATTTATTTATTTATTTATTTATTTTGAGAGAGAGAGAAAGAGAGTCCATGCGTGAGTGGGAGAGGGGCAGACAGAGGGAGAGAGAGAATCTCAAGCAGGCTCTCTGCTATCAGCACAGAGACCGATGTGGGACTCGATCTCACCAACCATGAGATCATGACCCAAGCCGAACTCAAGAGATGGATGCTTAATTGACTGAACCACCCAGGCGCCCATCATGTCTTCTTTTAACTAGTGATTATTTAGAAGCATACCGCTTAATTTCCAAACATATAGGAAATTTCAAGAATCATTTTGCTACTGACTTCTACTGTAACTCCTGTCTAGTAAGGGAAAATATGTTATATTCTCTCTCTATTTTCTGATTTGTATCTGTCTTCTATTTTTCTGCTGAATCTTTGAAATCTGTTTCCAAAGGCATTTCAATGAATGTTGGTATCTAACCCTTCTTTCCACTAAGAGCTTTGAAAAGTTCAGCTATTTGGAATTTTAATTTATACCAGGAATTGGTCAATTTTGGTTTAATAGCCCATGTGCTCTTAAAAGTGAATATATATTTTACTGCTATTGGATGCATTCCTTTAATCATTATTTTAATCAAGATTCTTGCTGATTTGTTGGATTCTTATTCTTGCCACCAATAGAAGGATGAGTTATTATCCCCCACATCAATCCTGGTTTCATATTTGTGGTTTTTTTTAATTCCACCAATATTTGCTTTACATATTTTGAAGCTATTGTGTGTTAAAATTGAATCCCCCCTGAAAGATATCTTGAAGTCCTAGCCCCTGGAAACCGTGAATATAAACGTACTTGGAAGTAGGGTCTTTGCAGATGTAAGTTAAGATGAAGTCATACTGGGTTAGGGTAAGCCCTAACCTCAAATGATCATTCTTATAAGGAGAGAAGACAGATACAGGGCAGAAAGAGCCATGTGCAGACCGAGAGGTGCACAGACAGAAGTCACGTGATGGTGGAGGCAGAGGCCTATTGACGTGGCTGCCAGCCAAGGCTTGGCAGTCAGCACCAAATGTTAGGAGAAGGCAAGGAAGGGGTCTACCCCGAATCTCAGAGGGAGCATGACCCTGCAGACACCTTGATTTCAGACTTCCAGCCTCCAGAACCACATGAGAAAAAATTGCTGTTGTTTTAAGTCAATGCTTCGTTAAACAGCAACCCTTGGAAAACAGTGGACAGGGTATGTTACTAGATGCATAGAAATGTAAGATTTGTATAATTTCCCAGTGAATTGAAACCTCTATCATTATTACATACTCCTGTATAGCAATGCTTTTACCTTAAAGTCAACTCTGGTATTATTATTACTCCTCCTTCTTTCTATTTAATATCTGCATGATGTGTCTTCTTGCATCTTTTTTTTTTTAAGTTTATTACTCTATTTTGAGAGAGAGTGAGCACATGAGCAGTGGAGGGGAGGGGCAGAGAGAGAGGGAGAGAGAATCCTAAGCAGTGTTCGCACTGTCAGCACAGAGCCCGACATGGGGCTCAATCTCACGAACGTGAAATCATAGCCTGAGCCAATATCAAGAGTCAGACACTTAACCGACTGAGCCATCCAGGTGCCCCCTGTATCTTTTCATTTTTAGATTTTGTACATTCATTTGTCTCATCAGATTAAAAAGAGTGTAAGTCAAATGATCTTTGTTATTGAATTACTTAGTTTTCTTACATCCCATATCAGATTTTGGGGTTAAATGTAGCATTTTCTTATTTGCTGCTCTACCATCCCCCATCTGCTTTTTTCTAGCTCTTCTTCCTTTTTTAAGGAATTATTATTATTACTTACCATTTCCTGCATTCACTTTTATTAGCTTGTTACCCTAAAAATTTAGCATGCATGCTTGACTAATGAAAGTCCAACATAAATCAGTACTTCTAGCAGTTATTAGACAAGGCAAGGACATTATAACACTGTATCTATATTTAATCATCTCCTATCATACATGCTCCTTCTTTTAGATGTTTATTTATTTATTTTGAGAGAGAGAGAGAGAGGGAGAGAGAGAGAGAGAGAGAGAGAGAGAGAAAATACCCAGGCAGGCTCTGTGCCATCAGCACGGAGCCTGACACGGTGCTCTATCTCATGAACTGTATGATCATGATCTGAGACAAAATCAGGAGTCTCACACTTAACTGGCTGAGCCACCCAGGCGCCATCCCATACATGCCCTTTTTAAAATTGTTTAAAGTCTATGTATGTTTAAGTCCAGTAATATATTATTACTGTTTTAATAAAAAAAAAAAAACAGAAAACAACAACAACAAAAAACCCATGCATTCACATTTATCTACATTTTTCCCCTTTGTGTTGCTTTTTATTCCTTTATGCTCTCTTAAGCTTCTATCTGGGATCACTTTTCCCTTCCTCTTCAAAAACCTGCTTTAACATATGATTTAGGGTGTGCCTGCTGGTGATAAAGCCTCCTAGTTTTATATATCTATTTGTATTTTAAAATATCTTTATTTTTGTTTCATATCTGAAGGCAATTTGCATTGGGTCTAAATTCTAAACTGGCAGGTTTTTATTTTCTTTCTGCACTTTGAACATATAATACAATTGTCTTCCTTTTTTCCATCAATTATGTTGAAAAATCATTTGCTGGCCTTATTGCTGCTTTAAATGAATATATCCCTTGACCCCCAACTCCAGGCTGATGTTAAGATATTTTTTTTTTGTCTTTGGATCATAGTTTTACTATTATGTGCCTGTGTATGGTTTCCAAAGAACTTTTTCTGTTTGAGATTCAGCTATATGTGGCTTTATATTACTTGCCAGTTTATAGAGAATCTTAAGCCATTATGTACTAAAATACTGATCTTCCACATTTTCTCTTTCTCCTCTGTTCCTGGGAGTTGAGTTATGCATATATTACAGCTTTTCACCATGTTCCATCTGCCTTTTACTCTATTTTTTGTGTTTTCTTTGCTTTTACCTTCCCATTTTTCAGTATAAACAGCTTCTTCTGATGTTTCATTGACTAATTCTCTCTTCACTTGTGATCAACTTGCTGATAGACCCAAATAGAAGTTTTTAAACTCAATTGTTTATTTAAGTTCTAGGTTTTGCATGTCCCCTACTGCCTATACAGATTACAAACCCTGTCTGCAGTGAGAGATGATCATACAGTGTTGCCTGGAGGCACTGATAGGCATCCCTGACAGTTGGGTAAAGCAGACAGAAAAAACAAAATGAAAACAAAAAAAGAAACTAACTCTCTGTGAGGTGCAGGAATGTGTTTTAGGCACAGCACAAAAGCTGGAGGAGGTACAAGATCACAAGGAAGGCCACATACTAGGAAGGTAGGGATACAATGCCTACCCAAGATTGATGCTTAATCAGAACATCAGAGACTACCCCCCTCACGTGCTGCTCCCCAACAGGCTAATAAGTACAGAATAAAAAATAACAGTCTAATGCTAGCTACCTGTAGAACTGTAGGAGACAAATTCCTCCTGAAGCACAGAGCAAAAGGGAAAATACAAAGCCAAGAAGGAAACAGACATTGAGAAATTACCTGTGGAAAACAAGACCACACTCTAAACCTAAGGAATCACCATAAAGGGATGAAAGACTGCTCAGAAACAAAAATTATTCTGTCTCCTTATTGTGTATGTGGTTACATAAATCTATACATTGAAATACACTCCAGAAAAGGGTCAGTTTTGCTGTATAGTAACTAAAAAACAATTTTAAGGAACAGGAAATAAAATGTCTTTCACAAACAAAACCCGAGATAATCCATTGCTAACAGACCTTTTCAATAGGAAATATTAATGGAAGATCTTGAGGCTAAAGGAATGAAATATTGTTTGGAAATCTGGATCTAGAAAAAGATGTGAAAATCTCATTGGCAGTAAAATATATAGTGGTAAAATAAAATTCATATGTTGAATTTATTTCTAATTACTGTAGATGATAATTGACATCCTGAAGTAATTTTAATATAAGTGTATTGTATGTTTATTACAAGTATAAAAGTAAAATATATGACAACAATATCACAAAGGATGTGGGTTGGGAATATACTCTCATATAGTCCTGACACTCGATGTGAAGCAGTATACTGTTATTTCAAGGTAGACTAAGATTAATTAAAAATGTACATTCCAAACCCTTGGGCCACCCCTACAATGGGACATAAATAATAAATCAATAAAGGAAATAAAACTCTCAAATTACCCAACAGAAGTCAGAAAAAGAGGACAAAAAGAACAATGGAACAAATATAAAGTGGCCAAAAGGGTGGTAGATATCAATCTAATCCTATCTATAATCACATTGAAGATGAACAGTACAAACAAATTATTTAAAAGATTGAGACTGTCAAACTGGACACAAAGCAAGGCCTGACTATTGCTATCTATAAGAAATCACATTAAATTAAAAAAAAATAGATGAGTTGAAAGTAGAAGGACAAAAGAATATACCACCCAAAGACTAACCAACAGAAAGAAAGTTGGAGTAGCTGTATTAATTTCACACAAAGTAGACTTCAAAACAAGGAACATTTTCAGGAACAAAGATGGACATTAGCTAATGATAGAAGAGTTTAGTTGTCCAAGGAGACATATTCATTCTAAAAGTATGTGAATCTAGCAACAGAGCTTCAAAATACATGACGAGAAATTGGTACAACTGAATTTAGAGAGAGAGAGAGAGAGAGAGAGAGTGAGACAGAGAGAGAGAGAGAGGGATAAATCCATGCCTGGAATCAGAGGCTTCAACATTTCTTTCCTGATAGTACAAGCAGGCAGAAAATCAGTAGATCCCAGCAATCCGAAATGCAATCTAGACTTTGACAAATGACTCTAACTGTATTACAAATGTATAACATAACCACACTGAAGGATGTAGGCAAGAAGGGATCTGCCCTAATTATCTTTTGGAAACAAGAAGTTCAGCCAGATATATCATGAGGCTGAAAACAAAATGAACTGTAAGTAAATACTGTATTTTAATTGGTAAATTTGTTTCCCACATGGGTACAAGTTAGTCATACTGAAACTACCTTACATATACCCTAAGTTTGGACAAAATAGTGTGTATTTAGACAGTGAAAGCCAGGTTTTTCACTGTCAGAGAAAGATGGGACAAATAAGTAATGAGGTAATGTTAGAATGAACCCATGATGCTGGACTGGAGTTGAATATATCAGTGTATACTTATATTTTAACATATGCACTTAGGCGTCCTGTGTAGCTCAGTTGGTAGAGGATAAGACAATGTATGTGCAAATACAGAGATACATATACATATATACAATTTATTTATTTCTTGGAACAGAATGAAAAAGAGAAAGAGAGAAATGAACAGACACCTTAGTTTCTAGCTACTATCTGGGTTCCTTGGGGAAGTGGACCATTCCAGGGCTGGGAAAGGATGAGTAACAAGGTAAACCTGGAGCATCTTTTGATGCCAGAATTAAGGAAATGATTAAAAAAATAAACACGAAGCATGGGGCATGTCAAAAGATCACAGGAACCAATCTTAAAGAGCTCCCATTGACAAAAGTTGGAATCCATTTGAGCAACAAAATGAAAAAATGGTAGTTTTAGATTATAACCCCAAAATAATTGTGTAAATACATAACTGGATAAATAAATGAGGTATCAAGGGCCATGTGTCCTTACAGAAGAACCCCAAGCGATAAACATAGAAGAGGGAAATATAAAATCACCATTAAAATGCCACAGTAATAATCACTGCAAACAAAATCCACCGATAAATGCTAGATTTAGTGGAAGCGACATACATATGTATATTTTTTCAAGTAGGCTCCATGCTCAGCATGGAGGGGGGACTTGAGCTCATGACCCTGATATCAGGGCCTGAGTTGAGATCAAGAGTCAGATGTTTAACCAACTGAGCCACCCAGGCAGTGATTTTAACATAGGTCCACCAATTGTTTGATACTCCTTCCAGGGAGTGGTGGTTAATTCCTCACCCCATAGGCATGGGTTAAATTTAGTCAGTCACATCTAATAAATAGAGTGAGGAAAGGGAAGAATAATGGCTTTACAATCGAGAAACCTGGCAGACACCGTAACCAAGTGATCGATGTTAACATCACCTGTCATATCGGTATCACGTGGGACTGATAACGATACCATATCAAGGGACTATCATCTCTCAGATGTTCTTCCTCAAAATGTATAACCTCAATCTAATCATAAGAAACATCAAGACATAAATCAGGGAACATCTTATAAAATGCCTGACCATTTCAGAAGTGTTAAGGTCACCAGACAAGGAATCGTTGAGAAATTGACGTAGACTGGACTAAGGATATCTAACAACTAAATGTACAATGTACAATGCAGGATTGGATACTAGAATTAAAAAAAAAAGGCATAATGGGGAAAACTGTGGAAATCTAAATAAAGTCTGTAATTTCATAATTAGTATTGTTCAGTTAATTTCTTAGTTTTAATAATTGAACCATGGTTATGGAAGATACATTAGGAGAAGCTGTGTGCAGGGCATACAGAAATTACTCTTAAGTCTGAAACTATTTTTTAAAAATTCAAGAAAAAAAGTGATATGGAGTCTAATAATATTCTACCTTGTAAATAAAGATCCCCAGGGTTGATGGTCTGTTTAGTTGTCCTGTTTTGAATTATCACCCAGCTTCAGCCAATCGTTGTGGTTTCTATGTCCTAAGAGTATAGAAATTCTCATCTCACTGTGAGTTTCTCTTTGGTGTCATCCAAGTAGGGGTGGGTTCAATTTTTTATGCCTTTTACCCAGCTGGATGTAGTTTGGTTCCTGTAAATGTGAATCATAAGTCTCACCAATTTAAAAACAAAAAAAATCAGTCTTCCAATCATTTTTTACATTGTTCAGGCCATTTTGCTGTCTCGTAAAAAAGCAACTTTTTTTTTCCTCCCAAATTGTCTAATAGTCAGTCATTCCCTATGAAATGTATCACACATGTGCTAAGTCTCATTAAAACAGTTTTGTTGTATGATACTGCAAGGCACCATAGGATTTGTATTCTAAATAGTATACATATTTACATATTGTATTACATATTTTGTTGTGTGTGTATGCCTTTTGTTTTACTTGTGATTTATCCTACAATTAACATTTTCCAATACATGTAGATACATTCAGTGGCCTTTCTATGTCTCCTTTTCTGAGGCTGGCAGAATTCCAAACCAAATACATCCATGGTAATATAAAAGAGCTCTTCACAAAGTCTGTCGCAAAGAGCGTTGTTCTCTCAAGAAAGTCCCAGATCAAAGAAAACCATGATGAAATTAACGTGAAAATTTCTGTATATTATATTCCTTTCTTGGAGGTTTCAAAGCACATTAAAGTCCTTAAAAGTCTAATGGGAAATACAATTATTTGACCTAGAGATCCCTGGCTTATTTTTCCATATAATTCCTATCAGTTGCGGAAGCCAGTTGGGGAAATACTGTGCTCCAATAAACAGAATATCTCATAAGGGACAAACTGGAATACTGCTATTCCATTCTGGATTATAGCTCACTGTGGCCAGTCCCTGCATGAAAGCTTTCTGAGCTTATAGCTGCATAGATAGACCGACTGGGTATGCAAATAGATGATAGGTAGGTGGGTAGGTAGGTAGAGAGAGGAGAAAGAGGGAGAGTAGATGGGTAGATAAGAGCCACTGCTTGGATATATTTCATTAGTGTCCTACCAAATGAGGAGTGAGAGGGGGGTGGTAGAGGAAAGACACAGCATCAAGTATTTTGTGTAATGCCTTAAAGATGACACGGGCAAAAAAAGCAAAGCAAAAGTGAAGTATTTAATATTTGTATAGCATTTGATGGTACTTCTCACCTGTGCTTCCTTTTCTGTTGTTTCCATGGGATCATGTGCTTATTATTTTAATACTTATCATGGTGGTTTAAGCATCCTTATTCAGTAATGCCTTTTTCTCCTGTGTAAGCTCCAAGTGGTAAGATAAACGTCATAGTCGTCATTAATTATACCATAAATTCATAGTAATGGTCTGGTACAGAGTTGGTAATAAATAAATATGGCTTAAATGAATGAAATTTATAAACACACCTTATTGAGAGTTATATCTCATAGAAAAAGTGCAAGAAAAGGTGAATTTCTAGATTAGTACTTTTAATAATAATGATAATGATTAAATAATAATAATGTTATGCACTGGAAATTTAAAAAAGAAGCCATTCAAGCTTATAAAAATGAATATTGAAAAGGTTAAAGTGAATTAGAAGGCAGAGATATTCTGCAGTTGTTTTACAAATTTTTATTATTTTGAGGGAGAGAGAGAAAGAGAGAGAGCATGAGCAGGGGAGGGGCAGAGAGAGAGAGAGTGAGACAGAATATCAAACAGGCTGTGCACTGTCAGTGCTGAGACCAACGTGGGGTGTGATCCCACAAACCATGAGATCATGGCCTGAGCTGAAATCAAGAATTGGACGCTTACCTGAGCCACCTAGGTGCCCTGATATTCTGTATCTTAAAAAATAAATACCCAACAAAATAAATTAAGATAGGGAAAAATATGCAAATAAAGTGAGAGGAAAAAAAGGAGTGACAGTTACTTCAGACGAGATGTTTAATTTATAATAAAATAAAACAGCATATATTGATGAATCTGAAATTTTATGTAACAGATAATTTTAATAGAATGTTAAAAATTCAAAATACCTAAGTTATTACCAAACAAAGCAGAAAAACAGAATAAATACCTAACACGAAAAGTGGCTCAGAAATTTGTTAAACAGCAACCCAGATGAAGCCTCAGGTCTTGTTGGTTATGAAAGCTAGTCCTTCTAAATATCCAGCAGCAGAAAATTTTCACACAACAGAAGATGATCTAAAACCCAGAAGAAATAAAGCAGACCAATTTGATTTATAAAGGAAATATAATCCTGATATCAAAAAATATCAGGATAATACAAGCCAAAAACAGATCAATGAATATAGATTTGAAAACCCTTAGTTCTTTCTTAATAGAAGCTAGTGTCTCACTAAAACAATTCTACCATGACCAAATAAAGTTCAATCTTTCAAACATGAAAATGGTTAAATATTAAGAACTTTAAGAAAACATCAAATCAGTTGGTCAAATTGGAAAAACACAACCAAACAAAATTCACCTCAGTAGAAACCAAAAAGCCTTGCTAAATTATTCAATTCTTTCTAATAAGAATTATTCTAATTCTTTCTCATCATTCAATAATGATTACCAATGTGAAACAATGAAAGCATTTCCATAAACATGGGGAATCAAGTAAGGACAATTCTGCCATCACTGCTCTTTACTATTTTCTGGATAATTAAGTTACTTATGTAATAACAACAAAAATAATGATATTATTATCAAGAATCATTTCTTGAATATCCACCACTATCAAGTTTTAGTCTTATATGTCTATTGTGTCATTAAAATGCCATATCTCCCTGAGGTATATAGATGAGAAAAGAGATGATATGACTTGCCCAAGGTCTGATAATCCTGGCTTCAAACCTGGACTTTGCAGGGAAGTTGTTCTCATGACTTTTGGCAAAGGTAAATGGACAAAAAAAATCAGACAAATCACAGGAGAAATAGGAACTAGTAAATATTTTAATCAAGGACATGAGAAAAAAGTTTACCTTTGCTAATCATCAAAAAAAGGCAACCAGTACTTTTTTTCATTTATGAAACTGGCAAAATAAATAAAGTAAATATCTGATCCTAGAAAGAAAATTTTTTTTCTTATATAATGAAGGTGACCATGAAAATGAGAACAGAAAACGTCAAGAATAAAAAATAACAATAAGTGTTAGGAAGCATAAATAGTTTTTTAGTTTTTGACAGGGTGAAATAAATTTTCCACTATTTGGGAAGGACCTATTATATTATATAGGTTTCCATGTATGTAGGATTCATGGTAGTGAAAAGACACAATCTACTGTTTCAGTAATAGTGGAATGGTTGAACAAGTTACAGCTGATTCACTAAATCAAATACTACATGCAATTGTTAAAATTATGTTTTCAAGAATCATGTGGGAAATTGATACACATTAATTTTAACTGAAAAAAAGGGTGAAAAATAGAATGAACACTTCGATTAAAGCAATGATTTTAATTGCACACAAAACCTACCATGACATTGGGTATAAAACAAACAAGGATGCCCTTGAGCTGTGGCATCTGGAGGGTTATTTAAAGGTAGGATGCATGAGACACCTGGGTGACTCAGTTGGTTAAAGTTCTGACTCTTGATTACAGCTCAGGTCATGATCTCAGGATTGTGAAATCAAGCCCCAAATTGGGCTGTATGCTGACAGCACAGAACCTGCTTGGGATTCTCTCTGTCCTCTCTCTCTGCCCCTACCTGCACTCTTTCTTAAAAATAATAATAAACATTCTTTTAAAAGGTAGAATGCAAAAGTTACCAGTGTTCTGCACAATCATATCTGTTTTCATATCAGCTTCTCCCTGCTAACGTTACTATAGAGCACTACTGCTATTCCAAAGCTGCAGCAGAATGCTGATGATGCCAGAGACCCCACAGAGACAGTGCTCCCACTTTAAGGAGACAGAGAGTCGCAGTTTCATCCAGCCATTAATGAGAGAAGCAGGAAGTCAGCAGGTTTGCAGTGCACATGGTAAAGAAGCCAGACACTGTGGGCATGGTTTGAAAAAAAAAAATGAATGAAAATTGAGCAAAGATTAAGAACTGCAATCTAGACAGTTATTACAGATTATGGGCTTAGTCATTCTGAATACATCATCTTGTTTTTTTCCTCTACCAAGTCATCGTTAAAACATTCACTAAACCAGGTGGGACCAACTAAATAGAATCAAATTTCTAGTTTGGTCAAAATGCTTACTGAATGCATCATTTTGAATGTGTAACATACTGGAAACCTAAAAGTAAAGTTTGGAGAAAACTTGTATCAAAATTCTCATAGCCAGATTTGTCATTCAGATTCATGATTCCTTCTTCTCTGGTAACTACCCCTGAAACAACGGGGAACCACCCCACCAGCCATGTCCATATTAAATGACTGTATCATCAGGCAGTTTTGATTGGTCCAGAATTAGGCACTGCAATCAAGATGGGTTTATCATATTTTGATCTGAATCTATTTATTTTAACAACTGGGCTGAAATTTGATATATTTCTGATATCAAACACCTTGGGTTAGATAAGCTCTTGTTTGATGTAATGTTTGATTCACTACTTTCTTTGATTCCATGAGACAACAGAGTATGATTCCAAAAGTTCCCATTTATACTTAAGCTAGTTACAACTGCTTCATGTCATTTGACATAAAATAATCTTTATATGTACATAGGCATGTATATATATACATACACACATATACACCATATAGAGTATACTACTATATATGTGTATATAAATATGTATATGTACAATATAGATATATATTTAACAAAAGGCAAAAAATGTAGAACTGAGATTAAGTGATCAAAATCTTCTTGTGGCCAGAAAAAAATTTACATGTGCATTCAGCTTTATCATAATTTGAAGGCTATAGACTTAGCAAACTAACTTTATATATTAATTTTATATATTTATTTTATTAATTTAATATCCTGCCAAAGAGATTGATCTTGCTATAACTTTGGACATCAAATCAGATCTAGAAATGCCTTAAATAGATGTGTATTCCAATTCCTACTGAGTTACAGTTAAATTGCGCATTTCTTTGACAACTCCATTCATCACTAGCAAAGCTTTCTCCACCTTTTTCTCAACTATGTTTTAAATTCAGACTTGTTCCACTTAAAGAAACACCATCATCAAAAGGTGCTATATCATCTGCTCTGATTTTTCTCATGGTCATTGGCAACTGAAAGTCCACTGTACATTTTAGAGGCCCATCTCCTGTAGGGAACAACAATATGAAGGGAACTTATTTTGCTTTTAAATTTGACATAATTATGTAGTAGCAAAGAGAGCACACACTTTGGAATTAGATGAAGGGTATAATGTTAACCAACTCTGTGACCTGGGCTAAAGTCCTTAAATTTTGTAAGCTTCATATATGATCTGAAGAGATCAGTATTAATATAGCAATGTGGGTGTGCAGATTAAACATAATAAAATGTGAAATGATCTAGATAATATCTTGTGTGGAGTAATCACTCAATTAAATTTAGCTTCATGACCCTGCTCTCTCCTTTCTTTGCTCTCTTCCTCCCTAGTCTTAGAAAAGATAAGATGTGGTTTTTCATCTTTGGGTGCACACAGTGACTTTGGTTTGCTTCATCAAGGAGGGGGTCAGGTGTTGTGTGGGGGGGTTTGACAGACAATATCATATAGCAAATTATATAATGGTGAAATGAACAAAAAGTTTATAAACCCAAAAATGGAGAATATTTTAAGTATCCAGGATACTACAAAGAAAATGTCCATTTAGTTAAAACTTATAGAATGTATATGAATTTGTCTAGTGAAGAGTGAGGGTGGATGAGGGTGGGACTCTTTCCTGAAAGATCCAGCTTCAATCCAACTCTTGGTCCCTGTGTAAATAAATCAAAGATCTGGGGACATTGCCTCGTTCCCTATTTCATTAGAAAGAAAGAGATAAATAAGTTTCTTTCTGATTTAACAAAAAATGAAAGGAAAAGGTCCAGTGGTAGTTAATTCTACTTCTACTTTAGCATATATTTCAGGGATAAAACATATTTAGTTTATACATGTCTCTATTTTTATTCTAAGAAGACAAATTGTCATAGTACCTTTCTACTCTTAGGGCACCCAAAGGGTTTTGTTTATAAAAATCAATAAGCCCAAAGCTCTTTGGTGTTGTTTTTTTTTAAGCCAATCTATTTCATCTTTCACTGTCTGCTGAAGGAAGCCATGTATCTTCCAGCAAGCAGTTGGATTTTGTCAATTCTTTGTGGCCCATTATCAACCAGCCAAGATTCAAGGTCACCGTTTTAGTGCCTGCTTCCTGGCAGAACTCCCTCAACCTGACAAGGGCCCTTCAAGATGGTAAATGGGCACAGACTATTTTGGGTTGGATGAAATGCAGTTCATCACTCTGCTCAATGCTCCCCAACTAGTCTTGCTTTGCTTCTGGTCATCTGGCATTTTCAGCAGGTGAATGGAGCTTTTCACCTTCTCTGCTTTTCTCTGTAAGGACGAGGGTGGTTCAGTGTGTTGGACCTATGGAAAGTAAGATTGATGAGATGGTTGGGATTATTTGCTGTAAAGCACTCAATTTCTGCCAAGGATTATGTAATCCAGTCACTTTCTTGAATGTCAGTCAGGACATTAAGAAGTATTCCCAAATTGATTTTCTAATTCAAACACATTGATATAAATTTTATAAGTATTATTATTTATTGTTATACATATTAATATAAATTATTAAGACTTCTCTGTCTTTTTTGATTAACTTTATGTTTTACCTTTTTATGTTGTTATATTTTTATCTCTTATCTTTATCAATTTTTTATTTCTGTTTTTTTTAAATCACTGAACTGTCCTAGCTTTTTTAATTGAAAGGTCAGTTCATTATTTCCAAACTTTCATATTTTTCTGATATATTATTTAAGGGCATAAATTATTCAATGTTTATTGTTTTTTATACCTAGGTATTATCTTTGACAAAAGTTTTATAAGTAATAATTTCCATTTTTATATTTTCTCTAACTTGATATAAAACTTCTGTAAAAGTGTGTGTGTCTACAAAAGGCCCCGAATAGACAAAGTAATTTTGAAGAAGAAGACCAAAGCAGGAGGCATCACAATCCCAGACTTTAGCCTCTACTACAAAGCTGTCATCATCAAGACAGCATGGTATTGGCACAAAAACAGACACATAGACCAATGGAATAGAATAGAAACCCCAGAACTAGACCCACAAACGTATGGCCAACTCATCTTTGACAAAGCAGGAAAGAACATCCAATGGAAAAAAGACAGTCTCTTTAACAAATGGTGCTGGGAGAACTGGACAGCAACATGCAGAAGGTTGAAACTAGACCACTTTCTCACACCATTCACAAAAATAAACTCAAAATGGATAAAGGACCTGAATGTGAGACAGGAAACCATCAAAACCTTAGAGGAGAAAGCAGGAAAAGACCTCTCGGACCTCAGCCGTAGCAATCTCTTACTCGACACATCCCCAAAGGCAAGGGAATTAAAAGCAAAAGTGAATTACTGGGACCTTATGAAGATAAAAAGCTTCTGCACAGCAAAGGAAACAACCAACAAAACTAAAAGGCAACCAACGGAATGGGAAAAGATATTTGCAAATGACATATCGGACAAAGGGCTAGTATCCAAAATCTATAAAGAGCTCACCAAACTCCACACCAGAAAAACAAATAACCCAGTGAAGAAATGGGCAGAAAACATGAATAGACACTTCTCTAAAGAAGACATCCGGATGGCCAACAGGCACATGAAAAGATGTTCAACGTCGCTCCTCATCAGGGAAATACAAATCAAAACCACACTCAGATATCACCTCACGCCAGTCAGAGTGGCCAAAATGAACAGATCAGGAGACTATAGATGCTGGAGAGGATGTGGAGAAACGGGAACCCTCTTGCACTGTTGGTGGGAATGCAAATTGGTGCAGCCGCTCTGGAAAGCAGTGTGGAGGTTCCTCAGAAAATTAAAAATAGACCTACCCTATGACCCAGCAATAGCACTGCTAGGAATTTATCCAAGGGATACAGGAGTACTGATGCATAGGGGCACTTGTACCCCAATGTTTATAGCAGCACTCTCCACAATAGCCAAATTATGGAAAGAGCCTAAATGTCCATCAACTGATGAATGGATAAAGAAATTGTGGTTTATATACACAATGGAATACTATGTGGCAATGAGAAAAAATGAAATATGGCCTTTTGTAGCAACGTGGATGGAACTGGAGAGTGTGATGCTAAGTGAAATAAGCCATACAGAGAAAGACAGATACCATATGGTTTCACTCTTATGTGGATCCTGAGAAACGTAACAGAAACCCATGGGGGAGGGGAAGGAAAAAAAAAAAAAAAAGGTTAGAGTGGGAGAGAGCCAAAGCATAAGAGACTGTTAAAAACTGAGAACAAACTGAGGGTTGATGGGGGGTGGGAGGGAGGGGAGGGTGGGGGATGGGTATTGAGGAGGGCACCTTTTGGGATGAGCACTGGGTGTTGTATGGAAACCAATCTGACAATAAATTTCATGAAAAAATAAATAAATAAATTAATTAATTAATTAATTACTAAACATAAGATTTATCTGCTTTTGACTTAATTGCAGGGAAACTAAGGATATTTGGGTTTAATGGTAAACAAGCCTTGTACTTTATAACTTCTTGTGTTTGTTTGTTTTTTTAACAAACTTCCCAGGACTTAAGTTGTAAATAAAGTCTTTTTGACCAATTAAAAAAAAAAAAAAAGTGTGTGTGTCTATACTTATATGCTTTATTTTTTAGTGAATGCCATTTTTGTTCCTCTTTTGCTGTTAATTCTAAATTGTATTATGCTTTGTGTAATGGTGATAGATTACATGAAATCAGCCTTTTTAATTTATTGAGATTCTTTTGGGTTCTAATTCATAATATCTGTGAATGTTTTGTACATATTTTTTAGAAGTAAAGTTTTGTGAAATTTGAAGTAATACATCCTTATTTGCTTAAATTTTTCATTATCCAAATTCACAAAACAATGTGTAATTTCTATTTAATCCACATTCTGTTTGTTCATACATTTTATTATTCAATACACCTAGACTTATTTTGTTCTACTTACCTGTTCCGTCATTTCTGAGAGGTGTAATAAACTCTCTCACTAGGTCTGCAGCTTAATCAATTTGTTCTCCATGGCTAATCATTTCTCCTTTATATATTTCAGCTATGTTGTTGGGTACATAAATATCATTGACTGTAATATTTTCACGCTGGATTGTTCCTTTCATCAAGATGAAAAATTTTGTTTTTTGCTTTTAAAGATTTTCATCTTGAATTTTACTTAATACCGCTTGCTTTATTTATTTTTTTTTGCAATTTAAAAATCTGTTTTTAATACATGAATTTTATTCACTCAAAAATAATATGATTATTAATATGTTTGGACATATTCTCTGTCTTATTTACTGATTGATGGTTATCCTGATATCTGATTTCCCCTTCCCCCTACTTTTTGGATTTTTACATATGTCTTTATCACACTTCCTTCAAAAATTTTTTGTTGTTTTTGTTCCTCTGATGATCTGCAAGTCATTAATTCTATTTCCATTTTTCAAGTGTTTACCCTAAGGTGCTAACACATAAACCTGAAATTATATTTGTCAAACAAAATCTGGCTAGCATTAATCCATATCTGTATCACCCTCCTCCCACGAACCCTTTCAAATCCTTATCCAGGACAACACAGAAATAACCCCTTTTATTTTCTACTGGATAGAAGTTTCTCGTATTGGTTGATTGTGGTTTCTATCATGGTAAAAATTTTTCTTAGTTGGTTATTCTGAGTGTATTTCTGTATAAGAGAGTTATTTGGACCGATTGGGAATACACTGTGAGTCTACACATTGCGCCTGAAGGGAGTTTTTATGTACCACCTCCTTCTTCTTTTCTTTTTTTTTTTTTAGACCAAGAACATATTTATGTTTTATATTTTTGTGATAGGAACCTAAGATATTCGATTCAGCCTCTTTGTGAGTTAAACAAAGTCACTATTATTTGTTACATATAACAAATAATATATATTATTTGTGCATATACACATACACTGAATGTGCTATTTAAAATAGAGATTGGGATGGGCACTGGTTGTTGTATGTAAGCAATGAACTGCGAGAATCTACCCCAAAAACCAAGAGCACACTTTACACACTGTATGTTAGCTAATTTGACAATAAATTATATTAAAAAACAAAATAAAGGGAGAGATTGAGGCAAAGAAGAAAATGAAGAGGGTCCATTTGTGGTGGGAAATGTGGCGGTTGATGCCTCAGAAGAAAAGAAAAAGGGAAAGAAAGATCCATTGAGGGAACTAAATGGGAGCGTAATACAAATGAGAGAGGGAGACCAAGTGAAGAGACGATGTGGAAAGTAAAAGTCCAAAGAAGAAAGGGGAAAAGGAGGAAGAAAGCAATATGGAGAAGAAAAAGAAAATAATTAGAAAGATATGTGAGAGGAGATAGCAGATAGAAGTCTAAATCTGTGAGCATCAGAGGTTTGCTTTCACTTTAAATCTTAAGAATAAATTTAATATACTAATTTTTAAACTATGATGATGCACATTTTGTGTATCTACCTTATTACACCTTTACCATTCCAACAGGTACCACCTCCTTCTATGAATTTCTGGGATAGTCCCACCATGTTGACACCAATGTCCAAACTCACTTCTTCTGCCCTGAGCTAGGCTGCTTTGTGTCACTGCACATGCTGCACAGGAAAGATGAATTGTATAGGTGTCAAAAAGCTGGCCTAGTTGGGTGTCACAACTGATAAATAAATGTCAGTAAAAAATGTCAGGGACACTGGGCACCTTCTAGTCTCAGAATCTTCCATTTCCAGGATCAGAGAGATTCTAAAAACACTTCTACCATGTTAGCAATCCTCTTCTGTGCCTGTTTTTGCTGTGGTTTCTTTTCTTTTTTTTCATCTAAAAGTCTCTCTCTTGGGACACTTGGGTGTCTTGGTCAGTTAAGCATCTGACTCTTGACTTCAGCTCAGGTCATGATATCATGGTCCTGAAATTGAGCCCCACCCCCAGCTCTGTGCTGGAAGTGAAGCCTGCTTAAGATCTCTTGCTCTTTCTCCCACTGTCCCTCTCACGCAGGTTCTCTCTCTCCACAACAAAAAAATAAAAATAGATAAGTAAAATTATCTCTCTTATGGGTTTCTGGTATTTGTTGACTTTCTCCCCAAAATAACTTTTTATGATTTCAGTGACTTTTTGGATGAATTGTATTTTTTTCCAACTCTTTGTTGTTGATGGTGGCTGTTGTTTGGTTTAGTTTGGTTGGTTTTTCTTTTAATATCCCCTACTATATGAAGCCATTAACGACAGTGCTGGGTTAAGTGATTGTCATAAAGTTCATCCTGCCATCGTGAAATAGGAAATTTTCTTTTTTGCTAGGAAATTATCTATTTCTACATGATTGTAACATTCATAGTGCTAAACTTAATAATTTTTAAATAATCTTTTATTTGTATTTGAGCTTATACCTCCCTTATAATTCCTAATGTTTACAGTCTCTTCTTTTCTTGTAAACTAAGCCTGTTGGAATTTTATTTATTTTACTATTGCCAGAAGAGAAGGGATTTTATTAATTGTCCTGTCTCACCATTTAGTTGTTTTTTATTCCTTCGATTTTAGTTCTTAGTCTTGAATAATTCCCCCTTTTATTCTTGTATTGTTAATTTTTTTTACATTTTGTAGGCAAATGCTCATTGTATTTTTAATCATTTTTAATAATAAAAATGCCATTCTAAATTTCTTTTAGTTATATATTTTTCTGTGCCATATATATTTTTAGTATGTCTCCTTTTCAGATAGTTTAGGTTTTAATGATAGACTTTTTGCTTCAGAGATTATTTCAGGAGTGTCTTAACTGGCATATTAATTTTTCATTTAAAGATTGACATTTTTTACAAATTTATAAGCAGTTAAGGAGGCTAGTAAGATCTCAACTTTTTGGAATTTTAAATGTTATTTAATTTTGTAAATGCAAAGCAATACATAATCAATGGAAGGAATAAAATCATCTATGGAATTCTTTTTTTTTTTTAAGTTTGTTTATTTAGTTTGGGAAAGAGACAGAGAAAGCAGAGGAGTGACAGAGAGAGGGGGAGAGAGAGGATCCCAAGTAGGCTCTGCACTGGTAGTAGAGCCTTACACAGGGCTCGAACTCACAAAACCGTGAGATCATGACCTGAGCTGGGAACCAAGAGTCCCATGCTTAACCCATTGAGCCACTCAGGAGCCCCTGAAATTCTTTTATTTGATCATCTACATCCTCTTTATCTGTGTCTATTGTCTACTTAATTTTTCCATTCTGAAAGTTTTATTGATAACTTCCTCTATAATTGTATGTTATCAAGCTTTATCTCCTGGAGTTTTTGTGTTATGTATTTGGCTGCCATTTTGTTTTTTTCATAAAGGAATATGTATTCATAATTCTTTACACATCATATCTTTCTTCTTCCAGTGTGATACATCGGCTTTGTGTTTAGCTCTGGCCTTGGCCATTCATCCTACTTTCGTTGTATTATATTTGTTTGACTTATCCTTGCTAGACTATTTCCTTAAAATTTTTCTTTGATAGTTTTCATTGAGCATACTACTTGAAAATATCTAGCAAACTGTGTATGTGTATGTGTATTTGTGAATAATATTCTGAAAACCCTCTTCAGAAAAAGACTTCATCCATTAGCATTTATCAGGTTGGCTAAAATATTTGGTTATGTTTCTTTCATCCTAATTTGTATTTTCTATTTATTAAACTGTCTACTATTTACTGATGTTGTCATTTGCTCCTTTTTGTGTCCTTAGTTTTGTTGGCTTAGACCATTTTGTCTTCAATATCCCCATTAATTTTGAAATTCTACTCTATTTTTGTATTACCTAACATATTACTCTCTCAACCATAACCATATTAGCTTGTCTTATTTTATCAATTAATATATCAGTTATTAAATAATAATTATAACCTTCCAGCTAGGGAGAAAAAACAAACTGCAAAGCAGTTATGTAATACTTTCTGTGGTATTTTCCTGGGGTTTTAATTAAAGCACCTTCTCTAACCCCAGCCCAAGTTCCTCAGCCTCATGGGCTAGTTCTTCCTTTAGTTGGTGTCACTCACATAGAATGCAGGGACTTTCTCTCTACAGAACATGGTGACCAGTCAGAGAGATCAAAACACCCACAGGCATTCTCATATCCTTCACCTTATCCTGACCTCCCCAGGATTTAAGTTTGCTAATTGAGTCCTCTTGCTTAAAAACTCTATCACAGTTGGTGGAGGTTGTGAACAGAAATAGAAATTAGAAAATGTGTTCCAGATAGTAGGAGTATGGGGAGAGGGATTCCTTGTGGCCTCCATAAGGAAGCCCTTAAAGATCAACCTTATATCAGCCTTCATTCTCAAGATGAAAATGTGACAACAAATGGATCAACGGGGGTGAGGGGGTTATTGGCCGGAGAAATCCAAGGATAAGGCAGATCCCTGTCATACTACCAGGATTGCTATAGGCAGAATAATGTTCCCCCAACTAAAGGTGTCCACATACTAATCCTCAGAATCTGTGCATATGTTAGGCTACATGGCAAAGGAGAATTAAAGTGGATGATGGACTTAAGATGGCTAATCATCTGACCATGAGATAGGAGAGATTATTCTGAATAATCTGGATGGGCCCAATGTAAGTGTCAGTGTCTTTATAAATAGGAGAGGGAGGCAAAGGGAAGAGAGTCGGAGACAGGGATGTGAAGCAGAGGTCAGAGAAATTTGGATTGAGAAAGACAATCCAGCATTGCTGGCTTTGACAATTTAGGATTGTGGGTATCCTTTAGAAAGCTGAAAGGTTAGGAGTCAGATTCTTTCTTAGAGCCTCCAAAAAGAAGCACAGCTCTGCCAACACCTTAACTGTAGCCCACTGAGACCAATTTCAGACATCTGAACTCAAAAGATGTAAGACAATATAGTTATAGTGTTTAAGCCACTGCGTTTGTGATAATTTGTTACAGCAGCCATAGGATACAAATGCAAGGGTCGAGTCAGTTTCAGTCCAAAAAAATTGCATTCTTTCTCCCCATTAATTTTTAAGTCCCCAATCTCTTTTTTGCTCTGCTCTTACCTCCCTCAGCTTTCCCCCTCACTTTCCTCCACCTCCTACCTTGGAGGTGGCCCTCCTCCAACTTCTCCCTCTCACGTCTCTCTTCCCCATTTTCTACCTGCCCATTAGACTCTTCCCCTTTCCTGTATCCTGTTTTTTTACCCACCATTCCATATTTTCTGTTTCCCACAAAATTCTCCTTCCTTGGAGGGAGGTGGAAGTCAGAAGCATGAAGAAGGCAGTGTAAGGACATCTGAATTCTCCTGTTGTACACTTTCTCTTTAGAAGGAAATTTCACTGAGCTCCAGTACTTGCCTTGAGAAATCAATGAATATCAACAACATTCCAACAAAGATCTACAGAACAATAGGAACAATGGATGGCTCATAGTAACCCAGCCACATGAAAGCCTCAATTCAGCTGCAGAGTGCTGGCATCTACTGACTCTTGATCTTACTGGAGACTGTTCCCCCATTAAGGAGTTTCTCAGAGTAGAGCTCTTAGAATGAGAAGATTTCTATCAAAAGGCACAACTCCATGAAGAATAGCTGAATATTTGGATCGAAATTCTGCAGCTTTCCTTTAATTAAAATATATATTAAATATGAAAACTCTATAAGAGCTAAACAGGGTAAACAATAAGCCAAGATAAGCTAAATTAGATGCTAACTACTGGGAAACTGCAGCCAAGTTTTACCTTTCATTTGTGTGAAATATTACACAAATTTTAAATAACTTTGATATTTGGGTCAAGGGGTCTATTTGAGTGAAAGAGACATGAAAAATGTTCAGTCTACTTTTTCATACTTTCTAAGTTTGATGAACTAGAGATATTTCATGTCTCTAAGGGAACTCTAAACAAGAATATGGCACATTCCCCAACTGTCTGTAAAGATTAAAAGGAAAGTAACTGAAATAGCTTATACTTTAATTCATATTTTATATCTCAAGCACTAGATGGAGGAAGAGCCAGAAAAATGCACATGACAGATTTTACCATAATCACAGAGACAGACTGAACAGGAGATTTGGAGGAGATAATCAGACCCCACAAGCCAGAGTTGAAAGCAGACATTCAGGAAGGGAGCTGAGTTTTGTGAAACAGGTTGTTGGAGATCAAGGAGCAATTGGAATTAATCCTGCTAAAAGGTGTTCTTAAGTTAGTGACTTTGTCACATTCAACTAAAGGTGGTATTAGTGAGTCCCAGAGGGAGGGATTTTAGGGGACTTGATCTCCAGCTTTGGCCTTGAAGATGAAGTCATGATTCTGAAGCATCACCTACCCCTAGAATAAAGTCTATATTTTTTTATGACATGTCATAACCTGTTCCTGTCTATTCTTCCAGCTTCATCCTATATAAAGACTCTTTTCACAACACTTCAGCCATATTTGCTTTCTTTTTCAAAAACACAGTAATCTGAAATCTCACATTGATTCACTTGTTTGTATCTTCAATCAACAGAACAAAAGCTCTTTGAAAAGCAGAAAACTTATCTGTCCTGGTTACCTCTAAAACCCTCTGTGTGCTACAGTGGCTGACACGTTGTAAGCACTCAAGGCACGTTTGTCAAACAAATGAATAAATGGTATTCACCATGGCCAAGTAGTAAAGCACATGCCACATCTGAAGCCTTGAATATAAAATTTTTACTGTAACATGAGAGAAAATATATTATGAATTATTTTTCAAATTTGACAATAAAGTCTGTGACTATAGCTTTTTCTTCTCAGGAGAAGGTAGAAGTCTCTTTTGGTTTCTTCTGCATTTTCCAAATTAGTCTTTTCCTGATCCTCACAATTATTAGTGAGTTTCTGTGTTCCCTTCTCTGCTTGCTTCCTTGTCCGTTGCTGAAATTGTGGAGTGGCTACTTCAGATCTGTGCTGACCTTGTACTAATTGATATGCATCTAGGCAATGGGCAAATCATACCCCAAATTTAAAGCAGGGGGCTGGAGTTCAGCTCAGGAGGCAGGTTCTGTGGAAAGGATCGGGCATCAGGAAATGCCCGAACCCCCCCCCCCCCCCCCCCGCAAAGGAACACTGGCAATCAGTTCTGGAAATCCAAGCACAGCTGTATAGAAAGGACCTAGCACTGCGTGATTCAGAGTTCCTTCTAAAGTACCTTTTGGGTTCCGGAAGATGGCGGCCTAGGAGGACGCGGGGCTCACAGCGCGTCCTGCCGATCACTTAGATTCCACCTACACCTGCCTAAAGAACCCAGAAAACCGCCAGAGGATTAGCAGAAGGGAGTCTCCGGAGTCAAGCGCAGACCAGAGGCCCACGGAAGAGGGTAGGAAGGGCGGCGAGGCGGTGCGCGCTCCACGGACTGGCGGGAGGGAGCCGGGGCGGAGGGGCGGCTCGCCGGCCAAGCAGAGCCCCCGAGTCGGGCTGGCAAAAGCGGAGGGGCCGGACAGACTGTGTTCCGACAGCAAGCGCGACTTAGCGTCTGGGAGGTCATAAGTTAACAGCTCTGCGCGGAAAGCGGGAAGGCTGGAGGACAAAGGGAGGGAGAGCTGCCGAGCCCCCGGACGGCAGAGCTCAGCTTGGCGGGGAACAAAGGCGCCAGCGCCATCTCCCCCGCCCATCCCCCAGCCAAAATCCCAAAGGGAACCAGTTCCTGCCAGGGAACTTGCTCGCTCCGCGCAAACACCCAACTCTGTGCTTCTGCGGAGCCAAACCTCCGGCAGCGGATCTGACTCCCTCCCGCTGCCACAGGGCCCCTCCTGAAGTGGATCACCTAAGGAGAAGCGAGCTAAGCCTGCCCCTCCAGCCCCCGTGCACCTTGCCTACCCACCCCAGCTAATACGCCAGATCCCCAGCAACACAAGCCTGGCAGTGTGCAAGTAGCCCAGACGGGACACGCCACCCCACAGTGAATCCCGCCCCTAGGAGAGGGGAAGAGAAGGCACACACCAGTCTGACTGTGGCCCCAGCAGTGGGCTGGGGGCAGACATCGGGTCGGACTGCGGCCCCGCCCACTAACTCCAGTTATACACCACAGCACAGGGGAAGTGCCCTGCAGGTCCTCACCACGCCAGGGACTCTCCAAAATGACCAAACGGAAGAATTCCCCTCAGAAGAATCTCCAGGAAATAACAACAGCTAATGAACTGATCAAAAAGGATTTAAATAATATAACAGAAAGTGAATTTAGAATAATAGTCATAAAATTAATCGCTGGGCTTGAAAACAGTATACAGGACAGCAGAGAATCTCTTGCCACAAAGATCGAGGGACTAAGGAACAGTCACGAGGAGTTGAAAAACGCTTTAAACGAATTGCAAAACAAAATGGAATCCACGATGGCTCGGCTTGAAGAGGCAGAGGAGAGAATAGGTGAACTAGAAGATAAAGTTATGGAGAAAGAGGAAGCTGAAAGAAAGAGAGATAAAAAAATCCAGGAGTATGAGGGGAAAATTAGAGAACTAAGTGATACACTAAAAAAAAATAATATACGCATAATTGGTATCCCAGAGGAGGAAGAGAGAGGGAAGGGTGCTGAAGGGGTACTTGAACAAATTATAGCTGAGAACTTCCCTGAACTGGGGAAGGAAAAAGGCATTGAAATCCAAGAGGCACAGAGAACTCCCTTCAGACGTAACTTGAATCGATCTTCTGCACGACATATCATAGTGAAACTGGCAAAATACAAGGATAAAGAGAAAATTCTGAAAGCAGCAAGGGATAAACGTGCCCTCACATATAAAGGGAGACCTATAAGACTCGTGACTGATCTCTCCTTTGAAACTTGGCAGGCCAGAAAGGCTTGGCACGATATCTACAGTGTGCTAAACAGAAAAAATATGCAGCCGAGAATCCTTTATCCAGCAAGTCTGTCATTTAGAATAGAAGGAGAGATAAAGGTCTTCCCAAACAAACAAAAACTGAAGGAATTTGTCACCACGAAACCAGCCCTACAAGAGATCCTAAGGGGGATCCTGTGAGACAAAGTACCAGAGACATCACTACAAGCATAAAACATACAGACATCACAATGACTCTAAACCCATATCTTTCTATAATAACACTGAATGTAAATGGATTAAATGCGCCAACTAAAAGACATAGGGTATCAGAATGGATAAAAAAACAAGACCCATCTATTTGCTGTCTACAAGAGACTCATTTTAGATCTGAGGACACCTTTAGATTGAGAGTGAGGGGATGGAGAACTATTTATCATGCTCCTGGAAGCCAAAAGAAAGCTGGAGTAGCCATACTTATATCAGACAAACTAGACTTTAAATTAAAGGCTGTAACAAGAGATGAAGAAGGGCATTATATAATAATCACAGGGTCTATCCACCAGGAAGAGCTAACTATTATAAATGTCTATGCGCCAAATACCCGAGCCCCCAGATATATAAAACAATTACTCATAAACATAAGCAACCTTATTGATAAGAATGTGGTCATTGCAGGGGACTTTAACACCCCACTTACAGAAATGGATAGATCATCTAGACACACAGTCAATAAAGAAACAAGGGCCCTGAATGATACATTGGATCAGATGGACTTGACAGATATATTTAGAACTCTGCATCCCAAAGCAACAGAATATACTTTCTTCTCGAGTGCACATGGAACATTCTCCAAGATAGATCATATACTGGGTCACAAAACAGCCCTTCATAAGTTTACAAGAATTGAAATTATACCATGCATACTTTCAGACCACAATGCTATGAAGCTTGAAATCAACCACAGGAAAAAGTCTGGAAAACCTCCAAAAGCATGGAGGTTAAAGAACACCCTACTAACGAATGAGTGGGTCAACCAGGCAATTAGAGAAGAAATTAAAACATATATGGAAACAAACGAAAATGAAAATACAACTATCCAAACGCTTTGGGATGCAGCGAAGGCAGTCCTGAGAGGAAAATACATTGCAATCCAGGCCTATCTCAAGAAACAAGAAAAATCCCAAATACAAAATCTAACAGCACACCTAAAGGAAATAGAAGCAGAACAGCAAAGGCAGCCTAAACCCAGCAGAAGAAGAGAAATCATAAAGATCAGAGCAGAAATAAACAATATAGAATCTAAAAAAACTGTAGAGCAGATCAACGAAACCAAGAGTTGGTTTTTTGAAAAAATAAACAAAATTGACAAACCTCTAGCCAGGCTTCTCAAAAAGAAAAGGGAGATGACCCAAATAGATAAAATCATGAATGAAAATGGAATGATTACAACCAATCCCTCAGAGATACAAACAATTATCAGGGAATACTATGAAAAATTATATGCCAGCAAATTGGACAACCTGGAAGAAATGGACAAATTTCTAAACACCCACACTCTTCCAAAACTCAATCAGGAGGAAATAGAAAGCTTGAACAGACCCATAACCAGCGAAGAAATTGAATCGGTTATCAAAAATCTCCCAACAAATAAGAGTCCAGGACCAGATGGCTTCCCAGGGGAGTTCTACCAGACATTTAAAGCAGAGATAATACCTATCCTTCTCAAGCTATTCCAAGAAATAGAAAGGGAAGGAAAACTTCCACACTCATTCTATGAAGCCAGTATTACTTTGATTCCTAAACCAGACAGAGACCCAGTAAAAAAAGAGAACTACAGGCCAATATCCCTGATGAATATGGATGCAAAAATTCTTAATAAGATACTAGCAAATCGAATTCAACAGCATATAAAAAGAATTATTCACCATGATCAAATGGGATTCATTCCTGGGATGCAGGGCTGGTTCAACATTCGCAAATCGATCAACGTGATACATCACATTAACAAAAAAAAAGAGAAGAACCATATGATCCTGTCAATCGATGCAGAAAAGGCCTTTGACAAAATCCAGCACCCTTTCTTAATAAAAACCCTTGAGAAAGTCGGGATAGAAGGAACATACTTAAAGATCATAAAGGCCATTTATGAAAAGCCCACAGCTAACATCATCCTCAACGGGGAAAAACTGAGAGCTTTTTCCCTGAGATCAGGAACACGACAGGGATGCCCACTGTCACCGCTGCCGTTTAATATAGTGCTGGAAGTTCTAGCATCAGCAATCAGACAACAAAAGGAAATCAAAGGCATCAAAATTGGCAAAGATGAAGTCAAGCTTTCGCTTTTTGCAGATGACATGATATTATACATGGAAAATCCGATAGACTCCACCAAAAGTCTGCTAGAACTGATACATGAATTCAGCAAAGTTGCAGGATACAAAATCAATGTGCAGAAATCAGTTGCATTCTTATACACTAACAATGAAGCAACAGAAAGACAAATGAAGAAACTGATCCCATTCACAATTGCACCAAGAAGCATAAAATACCTAGGAATAAATCTAACCAAAGATGTAAAAGATCTGTATGCTGAAAACTATAGAAAGCTTATGCAGGTAATTGAAGAAGATATAAAGAAATGGAAAGACATTCCCTGCTCATGGATTGGAAGAATAAATATTGTCAAAATGTCAATACTGCCCAAAGCTATCTACACATTCAATGCAATCCCAATCAAAATTGCACCAGCATTCTTCTCGAAACTAGAACAAGCCATCCTAAAATTCATATGGAACCACAAAAGGCCCTGAATAGCCAAAGTAATTTTGAAGAAGAAGACCAAAGCAGGAGGCATCACAATCCCAGACTTTAGCCTCTACTACAAAGCTGTCATCATCAAGACAGCATGGTATTGGCATAAAAACAGACACATAGACCAATGGAATAGAATAGAAACCCCAGAACTAGACCCACAAACGTATGGCCAACTCATCTTTGACAAAGCAGGAAAGAACATCCAATGGAAAAAAGACAGTCTCTTTAACAAATGGTGCTGGGAGAACTGGACAGCAACATGCAGAAGGTTGAAACTAGACCACTCTCTCACACCATTCACAAAAATAAACTCAAAATGGATAAAGGACCTGAATGTGAGACAGGAAACCATCAAAACCTTAGAGGAGAAAGCAGGAAAAGACCTCTCTGACCTCAGCCGTAGCAATCTCTTACTCGGCACATCCCCAAAGGCAAGGGAATTAAAAGCAAAAGTGAATTACTGGGACCTTATGAAGATAAAAAGCTTCTGCACAGCAAAGGAAACAACCAACAAAACTAAAAGGCAACCAACGGAATGGGAAAAGATATTTGCAAATGACACATCGGACAAAGGGCTAGTATCCAAAATCTATAAAGAGCTCATCAAACTCCACACCAGAAAAACAAATAACCCAGTGAAGAAATGGGCAGAAAACATGAATAGACACTTCTCTAAAGAAGACATCCGGATGGCCAACAGGCACATGAAAAGATGTTCAACGTCGCTCCTTATCAGGGAAATACAAATCAAAACCACACTCAGATACCACCTCACGCCAGTCAGAGTGGCCAAAATGAAGAAATCAGGAGACTATAGATGCTGGAGAGGATGTGGAGAAACAGGAACCCTCTTGCACTGTTGGTGGGAATGCAAATTGGTGCAGCCGCTCTGGAAAACAGTATGGAGGTTCCTCAGAAAATTAAAAATAGACCTACCCTATGACCCAGCAGTAGCACTGCTAGGAATTTATCCAAGGGATACAGGAGTACTGATGCATAGGGGCACCTGTACCCCAATGTTTATAGCGGCACTCTCAACAATAGCCAAATTATGGAAAGAGCCTAAATGTCCATCAACTGATGAATGGATAAAGAAATTGTGGTTTATATACACAATGGAATACTACGTGGCAATGAGAAAAAATGAAATATGGCCTTTTGTAGCAACATGGATGGAACTGGAGAGTGTGATGCTAAGTGAAATAAGCCATACAGAGAAAGACAGATACCATATGGTTTCACTCTTATGTGGATCCTGAGAAACATAACAGAAACCCATGGGGGAGGGGAAGGAAAAAAAAAAAAAAAAAAAAAGGTTAGAGTGGGAGAGAGCCAAAGCATTAGAGACTGTTAAAAACTGAGAACAAACTGAGGGTTGATGGGGGGTGGGAGGGAGGGCAGGGTGGGTGATGGGTATTGAGGAGGGCACCTTTTGGGATGAGCACTGGGTGTTGTATGGAAACCAATTTGACAGTAAATTTCATATATTAAAAAATAAAAAAAACAAAAACAAAAAAAAAACCAAATGAAAGTTATATCAAAAAAAATAATAATAATAAAGTACCTTTTGGGGATGGTGCTCCTCCAAGGCCACCTCTTATTTAACTTACACCACTGCTGATTCCACGACCCTTAAATAGTGGAGCAGAATGGTGTCCTCAGACCTGGGAGTGCATCTCCTTATAAGCAGCAGTTATGTCCAGGGGGAAATCTACTTGATAAATGAAGAGTGTCTATTCATCAAGGAAAAGAGGGGGAGAGAGAGAATGAGGAGGAAGGAACAGAAGAAGCAAAGGAATAGGAGAATGGGGAATAAAGGTGTAACAGCAAAGAGATAGAAAAAAAAAAGAACAATGAGAATGAAATAAGAGAGGGGGAAAATATAAAACAAAAGAATATAAAATAAAGACAAGGGGGGCGCCTGGGTGGCTCAGTCGGTTGAGCGGCCGACTTCGGCTCAGGTCATGATCTCGCAGTCCGTGGGTTCGAGCCCCGTGTCAGGCTCTGTGCCGACAGCTCAGAGCCTGGAGCCTGATTCGGATTCTGTGTCTCCCTCTCTCTGACCCTCCCCCGTTCATGCTCTGTCTCTCTCTGTCTCAAAAATAAATAAACGTTAAAAAAATAAATAAAATAAAGACAAGGATTGAAAATTATTTAAGAAACAAAATTCAAACAACTAGAGAAGGTTGCAAATGTCCCAGGATTCCTGGTTCCCTCTATCTGTCTGGGTGATACCTATGGCTGCTTTTTGTCTTGATTGTTCTCTTTTTGTGATTTCCAGGGAGAACATGGAAACTTACCCAGAACTCTCAGTTGCTTTCAGGCACATATTTGGGGTTAAAAGATTAGATGAGAGTGTAAATGATATCCTAGATAATGCTCTAAAACTACTTCCAAGTTGTTTTCCAGGAATCTCAAGACCCTCAGGCCTGAGAGGAGCCTTACACAGGAAATCCTGATCAGACATTTCACTCATGAGAGACAAGTACAGACTCTTCCAGGACAGGGAAGTCCTAAAGTGGGGAAGACATTTATCAGTAGACCTCAAGTGGATACTCTTGCATGATTTACCACCCACCCCCTCCTTGAGGTATCAGGGGAAGAGTGAGGCTTTTAAGTAACCAACACACCTATGGGCATATCATGAAGTATGCCAGGGTTCTTCTAACTCCTGACCCCATGTCTGGAAGAGACACACTGGGGGTTGCGTTGATGGCCAGAGGGACAGAGGTAGGCAATCAGCCTTCCTGAAGGGTTCACCCACCTCTTGGTCATCTCATGTTTCCAGCTACCTCGTACTTCTGTCCATCCCAACCATGTTTCTAGACATTGAGCACCAACCACCTGGTGACCACAGGGGAAGCCATTTTGTTCACTATGACTGGAGGAACCATATTATTCATTACCCAAGATAGAGGATTTTTGAGAGTAGGGAAGTGTGCTATTGATAATTACACCAGGATAACAAGTGTAAACAGAATCATCCTAGGCAAACCATGATACACAGTCACACTATGCATAATGCTTCTTTGGATTGGATCGAAGGTTGGTATCAGATGTAAGCTAGGCCAATCGAAGTCTTTTTCTAGGGATTTTATAACTGGTGGTATGTATGGCTGTTCTTTTTCTGGTGAATAAAATTAATAATGCCAACCTGCCAGTGGTCATGTTTTCACAAAGTGTCTTGCAGAGACTAAGGGTATAGATATGGGGACAGAGGAAAAAAAAGAAAACCTTAGAATAACACATGAGCTGCACACGTGGCACCAAGATCCCTCCATCTTACATCCATGATGCCTCCTATGTTCCTTTCTCTGTATATCAACTTTCCCTTTGGAGAAGAGGGGAAGGTAAAAAATACCATAAATGTGTCTCAAAAGACTGACTTTATACTCATCAACACCTACAGTCACTTGGAGCTTAAATACCAATGACCTCCAATTTAACCTGAGCCCTCTCTTATATCCATCAACTCAACATAGAACAAAAATGTATTGAAAGCCTATTATGCTCCCATCCCTGGGATAAAGTGGTGAACAAAAACATAACAGACCTCTTCTCTGCCCTCATTCGGTTCCCATTCCAGCTGGGGAAAACAGGAGATGAACAAATAGATACATAAGATAATTCTAGATAGGGAAAAGTGTTCAGAAAATAAGTTAGGGTAATGGGGTAGAAAATGACTAGGGAGAGCATTTTTTTTTTGTCTAAGGTGGTCAGAGAAGCTCTCTTTGAGGAGATGACATTTGAACTGACACCTTGTCGGTGGGAAGTATTATTTTAATCAGCTCCACTGTGTGTTCAGTCATAGGAAAGAGTTGCACACCCTGTCGAAGACTGAGCTGGCTTCTTCCCCTCTACCTCTGGTTCTCTTCCTAGAGTCACAGTAATGTCACTATTCAATTCACCTCAAACAGAAATCTCCTATTCCTCCCTTCTTTCACTAGTAACATTTGTCAGATAAACACTCTTGAGTCTACCCCCAAAAAATCTCAGCAGTTCTCAACACCTATTGTTGGGACATAGTACAATAGCAGCTCAGTACCTGCTCAGTACCCTTATAAGTATCCTGAGGGCAGAAAGGCTCTGTTTGTTATACACTACTGTGCCTCCAGGGTTTTGCATAGTGCTTGGCCCAGGGTAGGCTTCAACATATCCTTTTGTTGATCAAAGGAACATATCTGATTATGTAAATTACCTTAATTGTTGTTCTGTTTTCTATAGGAAAAAAAAACTACATCATTTATGAATGAATCCCAGCTTGCCTGTCCATTTTCACCTTCTACAGCTAGATCTAGTAACTCTGAACTATTTCTTTTTTTTTTTTTTTAATTTTTTTTTTCAACGTTTTTTTATTTATTTTTGGGACAGAGAGAGACAGAGCATGAACGGGGGAGGGGCAGAGAGAGAGGGAGACACAGAATCGGAAACAGGCTCCAGGCTCCGAGCCGTCAGCCCAGAGCCTGACGCGGGGCTCGAACTCACGGACCGCGAGATCGTGACCTGGCTGAAGTCGGACGCTTAACCGACTGCGCCACCCAGGCGCCCCACTCTGAACTATTTCTATACCTGCACTGTTCTTCCAAAATCTGACATCATTTAAAACTTGCTTTGTTGAATGTTTAGTTCATGTTGCGGAAAGAATTTCATCTTGAGGCTGAAGCTGAAATATCATCTCCATTACGCAGATCTTCTTGAATCTATAACTGTATTCACCTATTATAGCACCTATAACTGTGTATTGTCATTATCTTCTTACAATACTGTCTCACTTACTGTGAATTTCTCCAGACAAGAATTCTGATTCCTCCCATTGCTAGCTGCCCAACACTTGCTACCGTACTAGGCATAAAAGTAGGAGCACAATAAATCTAATTGAAAAGAGGTCATGAGACATCTACCGCTTTATTTCTAAACATAAAGGTTGCAGGCATTGATCCCATGGATCTATGACCTCAATAAATCATTGGCTAGAGAAACACTACTTATTAAGAGCTAATAGAAATCATAATAATCACTCATGTAGTATACCCAAAGGTGCCTTAAAAGTCTTCAGTTGCTGAGTGCTTATATATATGGAGTAGTTATATTTTTCCATCATCATTTGAGCTCAAAGAAATGTGCCTCACAACACGTTATAATTAGTTGTATGTTAATATACACACATACACATACTCTCTCATACAGAGCCGGGTTTAATCTAATTTATTCTGGATTTTTTTTAAATATCAAAGACGAAATAATTCCTATATTACACAAACCATTTCAAAGTATATTTTAAAGATTAAGGCTGATTTGTTCCCTTGTTATGAAGCAAATCTGACTTTAGTTGTCAAATATGATAAGAACTACAACAAAAAAGAACATTATATTCTCACCTAACTTATGACAAACAATGCAAAACTATTTTTCAAGGTTATCTTAACCAACTTAAAACCTTATTTATCTACCATGATCAAAATCACTTATTCTACAAATAGAAGGCTGCTTTAACACAAGCACACTATAATAATGAAATTTAAGTCCTGTATGCCAATTTTCTCATCACTAAAGTGGGAATATTATCTCATGCATATACACCTTGTTTTTTTTTATGAGAATTCAGTGAGTTAGTATATGCAAAGTCCATTAAACAGTGCCTAGCACTTATTAACTTCTATATAAATATTAGCAGTCATCATTAATAGTAGTAACAGTAGTCATAGTTGTAAGCACCAACGTGTGTCATGCACTGTTCGAATTAATTTGCACATATTAATTACACGTGTCAATTATCTTGCTTATGTTATTTAATCCTTTCAATAACTCACTGAGGTAGGTATTAATGCATTCTCTTTCTAAAAGAAGGGGAAAATAAGGCTGAAATGCATTAATTAAACATACTTTCTGAATTAAAGACCTGCAAAGGCACTTTCTCACAGCTGGAGAGTGCTAAAACGGGATCTGAATCCATGCAAGTCTCTCCCTGGAAGTTCATACTTGGCCATCCAGTTACAGTGTCTCTCATAGCAGAAGGGCACTGAGGAGGGCACCTGCGGTGAGCACTGGGTGTTGTATGGAAACCAATTTGACAATAAATTTCATATTGAAAAAAAGAAAAAAAAGAAAAAAGGAAAAAAAATTACTACTATAAAAAAAAAGAACTGAGCCTCCCATACGTTAAAACCTTACTATGTGTATTTGTTTTACTCTCCAAATAATATTATATAATGCTAATTTTCATAGTAATATGTGACATTGTAAAGTATAGGTTTATTTCATATTTGATGCCATCTATGTATATATTGCATGTAAAACAATTCTTAAATAATACATAAAAGGATAAATTGCAGTTGTAAAATGTGGAAGTAAATATTATATTCTGTCCATTATAAATCACATAAAATTAAAAGTAAAAGAGATGAAGATGAAATACCCAATGTTTATATTTCAAAATGTATTTTACATATTAAATATATATAAAACCTATTCGCAATAAATATTCCCATAAATAATAAAATTGTAATAGAAGCAATGTGTGTGGCTATGTGTCATTTTTAAATAATATTTCTTTCACTGCTGGTGATGTAGAAATTCCAAAGTCTGGTTCTAAGTTCAGTTTATTTTGACCCTCGGTTTAATGCTTGTAGTATCTGAAAAAGAGAGCTCACAAACATTCGTGAATCTAAATGAAGAAGGTCATCATTGGCTGTGCATAGTTGATCACAGCATCAGTTTTCAGTCCAATTATGCAGTAGTATTTGTAGAAATTGGATTTGTGTATTTCCACGATTCCTGAAGTTAATCAGTAATTCCTACACACTAATGAGAAGATATTTCATTTTGATATTTTAATAAATTTGCTCAACATCCATTGAAATTCTGTATTTGGAAAAATCCTAAACATGTAAAAAATTGAGCTCTGTTTGTGTGTGTATGGCTGTGTTCACTTTGTGTGTGTATGCCTGTGTTCAAACATAAAATATTTTAAAATTTTACTTGATTTCTTTAATTCACTTAGTAGCTATACTTGTTTATTTTGTGTTTTTAATGGTTGCTTTGGGGTTTACAATATGCATCTTTAACTTCACACAGTCAGCCTTCAAGTAACATCATAACACTTGACACGTTGTGTAACAGCCTTATAACAGTACACTTCCGTTTTCCCTTTACTGGACTTTGTGCTATTGTTATCACACTTTTATTTCTACACGTTATAAACCATATAATACATTGTCTTTGCTTTAAATAGTCAATCATCTTATAAAGAGATTTTTATAAAACTAGAAAATCTTTTGCATTTATCCACCTATGTGACCATTTCAGTGGTATTCATTATTTCGTGGAGATCTAAATTCCATCTCACATTTTTCCTTCTGTCAGAAGGACTTCCTTTAATATTTCTTATAGTGTAGATCTGCTGCTCATAAATTCTTTAGCTTCTGTATGCTCTGAAAAAAATCTTTATTTTACCTTCAACGTTGCAGAATATCTTATTAGGCATTGAATTCTAGGTTGACAGTTTGTTTTGTTTCTTTCAGTACTTTAAAGATATTTCTCCACTGTCTTCTGCCTTATATTATTTCTAAGAAGTCTAATGTATTTTTTCTCTCTTTTAAGGTTCATGTATTATGTCTTATCTAAGAAATCTGTCTAATCCAAGTTGCTAAGATCTAAATGTAAAACTTAAACCTATAAACCTCCTGGAAGAAAATATAGGAGAAAATATTGTGACCCAATTTTCCTTTGCATTTCAAGTCACTACTAGCCAAGTAATGAAAAGACAAGTCACACAAAGTAGGAGAATATATTTATAACACAAATATCTTTATCCAAAATATGTAAAGGACATTTCACTATAAAACAAGCAAAAAAAAAAAAAGTTCAAAAAATCAGGGGAAAGATTAAAATAGAAATTTACCAAAGAAGATATATGAAGAGCAAATAAGCAGGAGAAAAGATTAACAATAAAATTAAGTATTAGGGAAATTCAAATCATGACCACAATGAGTCACTGCTACTACACTGTCACTAGAAATGCTAAACTAGAAAAGACTCACACTACCAGCTTTGCTAATGATTTGGAGTAATGGGCACAATAATTTGTTGTTAGTGAGAATGCAATTTGATAATTTCTTATAAAGTTAAATACACGCTTTCAATAGTAGACCCAGGAATCCTGCTACAAAAGAAATGAAACGTATGTCCACATGAAATCTTGCATGCAAAATTTTGTAGAAGCTTTATCAAAAATAACCTCAAATCAGAAATAACTCAAATTTCTCTACAACTGACAGGTGAGAGTAAATTTAGCATATCCATACAATAAACAAGAATGATACATGCAGCTGTATGAATAACTCTCAAAAACATTATTTTATTGTATTTTATTATTCTCTTAATGTTTATTTATCTTTGAGAGAGACAGAGAGTGTGAGCAGGGGCAGGGGAGGGGCAGAGAGAGAGACACAGAACTCGAAGTGGGCTCTGAGTGTCTGTGCTAACAGCACAGAGCCTGCATGAACTGTGAGATCATGACCTGAGCTGAAGTCAGACGCTTAACCGACTGAGCTACCCAGGCACCCCTCAAAATCATTATTTTAAATGAAAGAGGTTAATAAGAATAAATAATTGAAAATTATAAACACAAATATATAAATTAATCTGTTGCTATCAAACTCAAATTAGAAACGTTCAAAAAAAAAGATGTGAATAAGGAGCTGATTAAATTCGGGAAATAAAATTAAATAAGCAGAGCTATCATCTCAGTAACAAAGACTAAATTACATGATGCCCAAAGGACAGTGAATTTATACAGTAAAGAGGATATTGAAGAAATTAATGAAAATTTCCAAAAATAAAAAAATGAAATAAGGAGGTAAAAATGATCAGAGAGAAAGTGATACACACAAGAGCTAAGCAAAGATGTTCAAACATAAGTAGGTAGGTAGGTAGGTAGGTCCTTGGGGGGCCTAAGGAAAATGATAACAGATAAAAATAATAATTTACATAAAGGACTGAAGAAAATAAAAAATGGTTATTCTGAGGGAAAATATAGGAGAAATGTTTATTATTTAAATACTTTAAATGCATAATTGACTATTTAAACAAATACAATAACATGCGGGTGAGAGGTTATAACATACGTAGAAGTAAAATGAATGACAACAAGTAAAAAAATCAGAGAGTGGAGGAATGGAAGTCGATTTTTATTAGGCTTTCATACCACACAGAAAATGGTGTGTCACTTGAAGGTAGGCAGTATTAAAGGAAAAATGTACACTTCTAACTCTAGAGCAGCTGGAGAATAACAAATCAAATAGCAAATAACAAATCAAAGAATTATAGCTAGTAGGCCAGCAAGGAGCAAAATAGAATCACAAATAATATTCAGTTTCTCCAAAAGAGGGAACAAAGGGAAAGGAATAGAGGAAAAAAAGATGGGAAAAATAGAAAACAAGTAACAAGATGGTAGGTGTAAACCTAATCATATGAATAAATACTTTCAATTTTGGGACTCCTGAGTTTGCTCAGTCAGTTAAGCGTCGGACTCTTGATAGCTGCTCAGGTCATGATCTCATGGTTTGTGAGCTCGAGCTCCACATCAGGCTCTGCACTGTTAGCTCAGAGCCCACTTGGGGTTCTCTCTCTGTCCCTCTCTCTCTCTCTCTGCCCTTCCCTTGTGCTTACTCCTCTCTCTCTCTCTCTCTCAAAATAAATAAATAAACTGGGGTGCCAGGTTGGCTCAGTCAGTTAAGCGTCCGACTTCAGCTCAGGTCATGATCTCACAGCTCTGAGTTCGAGCCCCGCATCAAGCTCTGTGCTGACAGCTCAGAGCCTGGAGCCTGCTTCGGATTCTGTGCTCCCTCTCTCTCTGCCCCTAACCCTCTCACATTCTGTCTCTGTCTCTCTCAAAAATAAATAAACATTAAAATTTTTTTAAATAAATAAGTAAGCTTAAAAAAAAGGTCTAAACCAATATATCTCCCAAATACAAAGCAGCAATCATCAGATTGATTTAAAAAGCAATGTAGAAATACTAGATACAAAAACTCACTTTAAAAAATCATTAAACAAACAGGTAAAAGTAAAGGGATGAATAAATATACCATGGTCAAACTAAATAAAAGAAAGCTGGAGTAGGTATATTAATATTGGGTAAAGCAGATTTCAGAGCAAAGAATATTACCAGTAATAAATAAATGCATTTCCTCATGATAAAGCAGTCAATTCATCAAGGGAAAGTATAATTCTAAATGTTTATGCACCTAATAGAGGTGCTCCAACATACATGAAGCAAAAATTGATGCAACTATAAATCCACAATTACAGTCAAAGACTTCAAGGCCCTTGTTTCAATAATTGATAGGACAACTAGACAGGAATTCTGTGAAGGACATAGAAGAATTGAGTGACCCTAGCAATAATTTGACCTGATTGAAATACATATAACACTTTACCCCACAACAAAAAAGCGTGCATGCTTTTCAAGTGCATGTGAAGCAATTACCAAGATAGCCCATATTCTGGGTCACAAAGTTAGTCTCAATAAATTTTAAATGACTTTAGTTATACAAAGTATGTTCTATGGCCAAAATGGAGTTAAATGTGACATCAATAACAAAGAATTAACTAATACACTTCTAAATAGTAAATGAGTCGAAGTGGTAATCAGAAGGGAAGTTAGGACTCATTCTGAAATTAACAAAAATTAAAATACAACATAGAATTTGTGGGATACTTCCAAAGCAGGGCTTAGAAAGAAATTTATAGCACTAAACATTTATATATTTTTAAAATTTTTTTAATGTTTTTATTTATTTTTGAGACAGAGAGAGACAGAGCATGAGCAGGGGAGGGACAGAGAGAAAGGGAGACACAGAATCTGAAGCAGGCTCCAGGCTCTGAGGTGTCAGCACAGAGCCCGATGCAGGGCTCGAACTCACGAGCTGTGAGATCATGACCTGAGCCGAAGTCAGACACTTAACCGACTGAGCCACCCAGGCGCCCCTAAACATTTATATTTTAAAAGGACAAAGGTCTTAAATCAATGACCTCAACTTCCACTTCAGGAAAATTGAAGAAGGAAAAGAAGGAGGAAGAGAAGGAGGAGGAGGAGAGGAAAAAAAGAAGAAGAAGAAGAAGAAGAAGAAGAAGAAGAAGAAGAAGAAATAAAGCCCAAGATAAGCATGATAAAGTTTTGTAGTTTTTAAAATATTTAATTATATACCTACCACATGATCCTACAATACCCATTCTAAGTATTTACTCAAGAGAAATTAAAGCATATTTTTTTACACAAATGTTTATGGTAGGTTCGTTTGTAATGGCCCCCAAATGGAAAAAACCTAAATGTCCATTAACAGGTTAATAAATAAACAAATTGTTGTATGTCAATGTAAGAGTGAGTATTCAGCAATAAACAGCAACAGCATGAATAAATTTCACAATGATTATGCTGAAGGAACGGAGCAAAAATAAAAAAAAAAGAGAGAGACAAAAAAATCCCTACATTTATATATTGTATAATAAATATTGAACAAATAAACTGATAACCAATGACAGAAAGCATGTCAATAACAGAAATAAATGGTGACAAAAAGCCTAAGGAGGACAGTGGATCTGAGGGAGAGGGATTACCAAGGGGTTGGAGGAAACTTTTAAAAGGGATAGATATGTTCTTTTTTTTTTTATTGTGGTAGTGGTTTCATATACGTATACGTATAAACATATGTCAAAAGTTATCAAATTTTGAAGTTTATCATATATCATTAAACTCCAAAAAAACCTTATATATATATTACAAAACTGGGAAAAACAGGAAACTATTGTCATGTCTTGGAGTAAGTAAAGATGTTTTCAGATTAACCTCAAAGACACACTTTAAAAAGTGAAAAGATAAGACTCTTTGCAACACATATATCCAACAAAAAGACTTGTATCCAAAAAAAAGAATTCTTACAAATCATTAAGAAAATTTTGACAATTCTATGTTTAAAAAAACACCAGCAAAGTAATTTTACTGATACTACCATGGCAAAGTAAATTCCCTACTTGAGCCAAACATCCTGGAGATCATAAATATAAATAACTGGCAAAACACAAAAAATAAAGTAGTTTATCTGGCTGAAAACCTGGGAACAAAGTTTGAATGACCCACAGCTACTAAAACCAGAGTGGGGAAACCTGCAAAAGAAAGTCAGAGTCATGAGCAGTTTAAAGAGAAAGAACCATAAAGGAGACCTAAGATAATACCCACATTTACTGCTGACATGCAGTCATTAGCTCGGGAATAAGCAAGAGATCCACTTCAGTTCAATGCGACACAAGGGATATATCTGAGAGGGGAGAGGAGTTATTTTTGAAAAGTCTCCTCAATCTTAAGAAAGAGTCACTGGAAATCCAAGCTCATTCATTAGCTGGGGATTGTCATACGGAGATGGGAGGCTTGGAGTGGCTTCGACGGGCTTCCCTTCCACATCAAGTGGACACCAAGAGGAAAGCAAAGCCAAGAGAATGCCAGAGATATGCAGCCAGAGCCCTGATGAACAGAGCAGTTACCTGACTCAAGAAATCTGCTTCATGAAATAAGCCAGTCTGAATTGTTTTTTCTGTTCTCTGCGGCTTAAAACATTAAAACAGATATAGGCTCTGACAAGATCAAGTCTGTAGAATTGTGGGAATGATGGCCTCACCACAGAACACAGGGACTCTGCTTTGTGACTTCTCCCTTGTGAAATTGTCCACGGGTGCCTCTCAATATACCTAAATTAGCAAACAAGGTACAAGTGATAAAAAATGTTTCAAGTCAATGTTGACAAGACTGTGGGGGAACAGGCACAGTTGCACGTTGCTTTTGGCATAGCAAATTGGTTCAATCTTTCTGAGGAGAAATCTGCTGCTGTGTAATAAGACCTTTAAAATTGTTCACAGTTTTGACCCAGAAATTCTACTTCTGTGATTATATCGCACAGAAATCCTCCTGAATAAAAGTAAACAAAAATTTAGGTATTCATAGAAATACAATTGGAAATAGAAAAGGAAAACCTGGCAAATAATCCAATTACTGCAAATGGAGAGGATGATAAGTCAACATAAAGAAACATCGTTGCCTTTCCAAGTAAGAAAAAAAAATATATTAAGACTCTGTCCAGCTTGGAATAAATATAAAATAAAGTGAAATGAAAACGGTAGAACACAAAATGGTAAGAACATATTATTCTCTAGAACTCAGCCTCTCTTCATATGCTCAAAAACTATAAAATCAAATCATCTTCCCCAGATATGGGGAAGGTTACTCCCCCATACACATACATACACCCCTTACTATTTCCAAACAACTGACATAATGGCAGAAAATCTGAGCAACCTCATATGTGAAACACTGCACTTAGCAATGGAGACACAAAGAAGAAAAGGATAAATAGGTATCTTCATAAACCAAGTGGAGTGTGGAACACAGCAGACCAGCAAGAAAACATGAGAATGAACAAGATATTTGCTGGTTGTGATCAGTTTGGTAGCCATAAGTGTGGCAATGGGGAGTGTGTAACTGGTGAATGCGTTGGGGTTCCTCTGGATTGGGTGGTAAGGAAACAATTCAGCCGAGGAAAAGATATTTAGGCTGATAGTTGAGGAATAGAAAGAAGAATTTCAGAGAGCTAGGAGAAGAGGTTGTATGTACAACCATCAACCAATGTGAAGGCCTGAGGTCACGAAGGTCTTAGCATGTTTCAGGAACAGAAAAGGGGCCATTGTGGCCAAAGCATGTGCCACTCCAGGATGGAAGAGAGATATGATGATCTTTGACCAGTGGCCAGGAGACAGATCATGCAGGGCCTTCCTGCAGTGGTGAAGAATTGGATTTATATTAAGTGTAATGGAGACCACTGTGGGGGAGGGAATGATCAAATTTATTTTTAAAGGGATCACTCTAGCTGCTGCATCGGGAGTGAATTATAGGGGCCTATGTTTGGAATAAGGGAGATGGTGAGTAGGCCACAGACATGCCCTAATGAAATATGACAGGTGGTTTAGACCAGGGCAGCAGCAATGGCACTTACAGAAGCAGAGGTATGTTTTAGAAGTAGTATCAGCAGAACAGATGAATGTATTCAGGATGGGAGCAAAGAGGGGCTCCAGTTAAGCATCCAACTTTGGCTCAGGTCATGATCTCACAGCTTGTGGGTTCGAACCCTGCATCGGGCTCTGTGCTGACAGCTCAGAGCCTGGAGCCTGCTTTGGATTCTGTGTCTCCCTCTCTGCCTCTCCTTCTCCTCCTCTCTCTCTTTCTCTCTCTCTCTCAAAAATAAACGTTAAAAAAATCTTTTTAAGATTGGAGCAGAGAACAGAAGACTCAACAATGCCAGATCCCAGGAATGGTAGGGGACATTCCAAATGAAGGATCCTATGTGATCTCCAAATGAAGTATACAAGCAGACTAGGGCACTGTATCAGGAAGGCACATGATGAAAAGCATGAACCAAGACAAGAAGACAACAGTCTGGAACTGGGGAGTCAAAGCCCAGGATGAACAGGAAGACATGGATCCTATTAAAACGAGTTAGGAACTGGGGTCTGTGGTTCCTGCTGCAGTGAGCAGAGACACTGGCTGAGGCAAGCTGTTTGTCTTTGGATTGAGTCCTTGTCCATGACTCCATCTTCCACCTTTGTGCTGAAAGCTTTCAAATCTATATCTCTAGCCCGGAACTCTCTCTGAAGACCTGGACTGAAATAGACAACATTCTCTGGGACATCTTTATTTGGCTGCTCTCCTGGCATCTGATAATTTACTTGCACAAAAGAGAATTAGCATCTTCTATCACTTTACACCCCACTGCTCCTCCTATGCACCCTCCTTCACTTAACAGGATCACCTTGCGCTGCTAGAGTTTTCTGTCATTTCAAAGAATAGTAATGTCCAATGAATAGATCATGTAAAATGTGGCATTGCTTGTCTCCCTGTGAAGTCCTCTCTGATCTCAGATCTTTCCTAGGAAACAGCAGTCATTCTCTTCCATTTCCTATTTTGAAAACTGGTATCTCTTTGTTACCTCCTACCATTTTTTAAGTTATCTGTAGACTATCTCTACTCACATCATTCATCTTTGTATTCCCAGAATCTAAGTGACTGAGGTACATTAGATATTAGATGCTCAATACCTATTTGCAGAATTAATGGATACATGCAAATCCACGCAATAGCAGGCAAGGCTATGAATCAAAAATGAAACAATGCATTTGGCAGAAATAGAACATCCTGGGGAATGGAGCTGCCTGAGAAAGACTTAGAAGAGACTCTTATTGCAGCCATTCCATGCAGATTCCTTATCCTGTGTCATATGGATTCCAATGTACCAGTTAGGGCTCAGCCAGAGAAACAGAACTGTAGGGGTATGGATGTCCTGCAGAAGTCAGGGCACCTTGTTATGGAACTAAATGCACACCTGGCCCCAAGAGCCAGAGAAGCGAAGGAGGCTCCAGGGGAAGGTAGAGCAATGGCAGACTTAGCTGAAGTCAAGGGGAGTCGTTTGATCAGCAACAATGTGTGTGAGCTGCCAGATGTCTGCTGCTTCCTTTCTACACCCCAATATTTCAGGAACCTCCCTGAGGCCCATCCTAATGGCAAACACAAATGAAAGGGAATTTGGGGAAGTCTAGTCACATTGACACCTTCTTACAAAGTCACACTCTCAGAAATGTTGATGTTAAAGAAAAGGATCCTGGAAGCTCTGAGGTTTGATTACTCCTATTGTAGCTTGATACCTGATGCATCAAAACAACACTGGGTTTCCTGGGATAATTCCTTGGTCAATCCGTTTACTCTTTATAAGAAACACTTAAATCTTGGGCTTAAGCTGTAACAGCCTCTATTAATCCATTCAAGTGCAAAGTCAAGTTTGACAGAGCCCTTGGAAAAGTTGAAGGCCAGCTGGCCCTGGCTCAGAGAACAATCCAGTGTCCCAGTGCACTGTGGAGCAGGAATAGCCAAGTCCAATCCTACTGCTAGGTTTTGCTTTACTAATATCTATTGAGGATTATCTTATTGATTAACAATAGGTAGATAGATGGATAAATGGGTCCACATCTAATTATTCACATAGTTCACAGTATCAATAATATTTTGAAAGTGCTAAGAATTATGACCATTCTGAGTTCAGAATTTTTCATGAATATCTTCACACAGAGAACCATATGTAATAAAATAAACAGTGTCCTCAGCAACATTCTGACAGCACTCACAATAATAAATTTCACAGGGTTATTCCTTATAGTGTCCTTAAATTTAATCAAATGGTACCACACAAAAGCACAGTTTAATAAAGTGGTTTATAGGGATTCAATATGATGTACCTGAGTTGGAACAGCATTTTAATATATTAAATAGTGTGTCTCTTTTTTCTTTTTTTTCCTGATGCTATTTTTTATTCCCTGGCCTTCCCCAGTTAAGCCTCAGAGAAGGGTTATTAGAACTTAATAAAGCTTCAAAACCTTAATCCTAAGAGGGCACAGGGCATCAAAAGAAAAAGAAAAGAAAAGCATGTTTGGTCTGAACATGGATTCCACTTCCAGCCACATGCTATCCAAAGTTCCCCAGGTCATGGAAAGGAAAAAGGTTAAGAAGGACATGGCCTGGAATAGAGGTTGATGAAGTTGCATTTGAGGTGACTAGACCTCAAGGGAACAAAGAGGCAGAAAAGGAAACACTGAATCAGTCAGAACAGGTTAGGACATTCTGCAGTAACAAACAGACACTAAACTACTAAACATAAACAAAAATATAAACATATATATACATATATGCCTATCAAGGGTCATTCAAGTTATTCACACGTAGCTGATTGAGCAGCTACCATCTTAAATGTGGCCAGTTGCCGTGTCAGAGGAAGAGAAATCAGAATTATCTTCCTTTGAATTCTCAAACTGAGAATTAAATGCTCCAGCCAGGATGTTATATATTCCATATTCATACTTAGAACTCACTGGCCAGAGTTCGTCGTATAGTCCTGCCCAACCTCAATGGTCCAGAGATGCCATTCTCCACATGCCTGGAAAGAGGAGACGAGTGGCTATCTGTGAGAAACATTAATGTTAGCATCAAGAAAAGCCCCAGTCTTCATCTGAAAGAGAATCATGAAAGCGCATCTTGAGCCCACCTGCCAAGATTTACTGTGATAATTTTAATTAGTTTTATGTTTCAATTTGATTTCACTAAAGGTTGCCCAGATTACTGGTAAAACATTGTTTCTGGTGTGTCTGTCAGGATGCTTCTGGAAGAGATTAGTGTTTGAATCTTTAGACTGAGTAAAGAAGATCCACCCTCACCAATGTGGATGGACATCATTGAATCCATTAAGTACCCAAACAGAACAAAAAAGAAGAACAAATTATCTCTTTCTCTTCTTAAGCTGGTATATCCATATTCTCCTCAGACATCTGAGCTCCTGGTTCTCCAGCCTTTAGACTGTGGAATTTATACCAGTGGCTCCCCTGCTTCTCAGACCTTCAGCCTTAGATGGGGTTTACACCGTTGATTCCTCTAGTTCTTTGGCCTTTGGGCTTGGACTGAATTATATTGATGGTTTTCCTGGTTCTCTGATTTGCAGATGACAGATTATGGGACTTCTCAGCCTCTATAATTACATTAGCCAAGTTCTATAATACATCTCTCTCTTTCAGATAAGAAGATATAGATAGATATATACATAGATACATAGATAGATAGATAGATAGATAGATAGATAATCTTCTTATCCAAAAGGGAGAGATGTATTACAGAAGTTGGCTCATGTAATTATAGATATAGTTGGCTACATGGAATTACAGATATAGATATAGATCTATATGCATATAGATCTCTATCTATATCTATATATGTAATTTCTATATAGATAGATCTATATATATCTATATATAGATCTATATCTGTCTATATCTATATAGATCTATATCTATATCTATATATGTAAAATCTCCTGTTGAATTCTTTTTCTCTAGAGAACCCTAATTAATACAGTTTCCTTTTGAAGAAGTGCTGTGTATTACCCATATGGAGGTGCTGCTTTAATTTCTTCCCCACTGTCATCTATGAAGACGTCTTATGGACAGTAGATAGCAAGTTGCCTATTGACTTTCATGCGTGAGTTAAGCTTATCAGTCCTATAAGATACTCCATTCTCTTCAAATGTACCCCAGAATTCTAAGACCCTAGAAAAGAGAGTGGGGCAAGAATGAGAAAAGAAAAGGTTATTTTAGGTAAAAATGGATAGGTCTCCCTTGAGGTAATAACTCCATTGTTGTGGCTGTAGTCATTCATTTATAAAACATTAATTCAGAGTTTCTCAGGTCTCATGGAAGCAATCCTATCTCTCAGATTTCATAGAAGGCAATAAGGCATTTTGCAATACTTATTCACAGAAAAATGTTCCAGTCTTTGCAAGATGTGAAATAAGGTTGTGTTAATTGAAAATTTCAAGATTTTTCTCAGTTATAACAATTTTATGGTAAATCTGTAAATGGCACTTTCTGTATGCATGCAAGCAAGGTTGTGTGATAATAAAATGCATGGGCTTCAGAGTCAGGCAGATTTGTGTTAAATTCTGTCCCTAGAGAACCAGTGATTCCTCAGATAACATATTTCAGCTCTCTTAACTTTTCTCCTCTAAACTGAAGACAATTTTTTTAAAATTATAATAAGGCTGCCTTCCCTTATTTTGAAATCAGGATCCCACTTATATTACAGTGTTGGCCTCAGGATTAGTACTTTTCTATGTAAACTGATTAGCACACAGCATGACACACTGGAGAAATGATTATCATTATGTGATAGTCATTATATCTGTTAATCTGTAAGATGTATATCGATTAGTCTGAACTAACATGTATGCATTCAGACTCTGGTTCAGGTCATGAGCTCACAGCTCATGAGTTCAAGCCCCGCATCGGGCTCTGTGCTGACAGCACAGAACCTGCTTCGGATCCTTTGTCTCCCTCTCTCGGTCTCTCCCCTACTCATTCTCTCTCTGTTTCTCTCTCTGTGTGTGTCTCTCTCTCAAAAAACAAACAAACAAACAAACAAACAAACAAACAAACATTAAGGAAGAAAAAAGATGAGGACAGGAGATTGTGATTAGGACAAAGAGAAGGAGCCATTCAACATTGAAAAGAAGGTACTGAAGTGTGAGTGTACCCACTATGGGAAGGGATGATGCAGAGTTTGGAATGGATAAAGGAAAAATAATTGGAGAAGTTTAGGTTAACTAAATAAATAATGCGGACACAGACACACATTGCCTCCAATCCTTACAAATTTATAACAAAATAGGTAATTTGAGCGTTAGGAAGTTCCCTGAATCTCAGTGCTGTACCTAGAAGGTAGGAATTCTAATGTATCTCACAATGTATAGGACACAATAGGTATTTAGTCATTTTTATTTTTGTTCTTTCTGGATTGGCTTTGTTAGAATATAAGCATTTTACCAATGGAAATTATGCCATTTAATTTCCTCAATACTTTCATAAACAATATTGAAAAGACATCATACATTACTTTTTACTCTATAATCCTGCTTCTAAATATCTACCTTTAAAATGAATTGTGTGTGTGCCCAAATGTTTACTGCTAAAACTTAATCTCATTCTTATTTACCAGAGCAAAACAGTTGTAAATAATCAAAATATCCTCCAAACCAGGTGAGTGCATGTAGGTGGGGGGAGTGAAAGGGACTTCCATACTTTGTGGTACATCCATTCAATAAAGTATCATACACGCTTTAAAATCTAAGGTTGAGATATTTAGTCACATGAATGGTGAGATACTCTCCTCTTTCTACTTCTATGAAGCCATGTTCTCATTCTGTCTTCCATCCTGACCCACTGGCCTCTCCTTTTTTTGTCCTCTTGATTGACTTTTCCTTCCCTTGCCAACTGCAGAACTCCCTCCAGGGTCTCCATTGATCCTGAATATACCCTGTTCTCCAACTCTAGTACTGAGACTAGTGCCCAGGTCAGTGTCCCACCTTCATATATCCAGTCTGGACCTCTCCTATAAACTCGAGATGCCTCAAGATGCTTCGAGATCTAGTTGCCTCTTTAAAACCTCCACTTAGATGTTTCAAAGTATCTCAAATAATAACAAATGCCCAAAATGGATCTTTTGATTTCCCCATTCCTATACCTCTAGAAAGAAACCTACTCAAAGCTAGTCTTCCTCCAACCTGATACATGTTAGTATATATCATACCCTTTTAGAAACCTTGAAGACATAACCAATCACTCACATCCAAGCCGTTAGCATAGACATTTGGACTAAGATTGGGGTGCGTGGCTGCCTCAGCTGGTTACGCATCCAACCTTTAATTTTGATTCAGGTCACGATCTCACGGTTTGTGAGATCGAACCCCACATCAGGCTCTGTGCCTTCAGTGCACAGACTATGTGGGATTTTCTCTCCCCCTCTCTCTCTGCCCGGCTCATGTGTGCGCTCTCTCTCTCAAAACAAACAAATATTTTAAAAAATAATTCCTAAAATTGTGTAACAAGCTCTCTTGCTTAAAATCTTTCATGTCTTCCTGCTTTATTTAAATTCAATCCTCCTGTGGCTCACCAGACCCTGGCTTCCCCATCCATCTTGACTTCTAACTTCTTAATTCTCTCTGCTCTGGCTGAACTACCCTCCTTCTGGTGTGTCACATATACCAAGTTCTTTCCCACACTAAGGCCTGCAGGATTGGAGTTACTGTTCCCTCTACCTGGCACCCACTTCTGAATATCCCATCTCAAACGGGTCTCAGGTGTCATATCACCTAGCTCCAGAAGCCCTGCTCCGGCCCTGCTAGACTCAGAGTCAGCACCTCATTCCATCAGAATACTTGACTATGAGCTCTGGTCTGGGTTTATAGAATGCTGTATTTTATTATAGCTATTCAGTTCCAGGAGGGCTGTTGATGTCACTGCATCCTCAAGTCTAAGAGGGGGCCTGCATGAAGAGGCTTGAGTATGGGCTTTAAGAATGAATTAATGCTGAAAATCAGGTTTCTAAACAGTAACATCTCACTCTACTGGTAAAACAAGAAGTACTGAATGAGTGAGTGTGTGTGTGTGCATGTGTATGTGTGTATAGGGTGGTGTGTGTATGTAAAAATTTTGGAAGGATTAAAACCAAAATCTTAACACTGGTTATTGCCAAGTGAGGTATTATGGATGATTTCAATTTTTTTCTATTTCCCAAAGATTCTACAATGCATATATTTCTTGAATAATAAGAAAAAAAGGTTATTTTTTAAGACATAAATTTTAAGTAAAAGTTTCCAGTAGGTAGGAATGACCCAGCTGATCTCTGGAGGTCATTGGTGAATGCTCATGTACCTGGAAATTCCTGTCTCAAGCAGACATAATGAGCACATCCCAGAGTTTGGCCAATTTGTTGATTTTAATTTGCTCAGGAGTGCATCCACTTCCCCAAGGCCCTTCTTCTTCCCTCTCCATTTCCTTCTTAGTGGGGTGAAGAGGCGCTGGCCTCCACCCACCTCTCTCTCATTTGAGCTTTTTCTTATCTCTTGCAGTAATTGAAGAAAGTTAACCCAGGATCAGAGGACAGAAAGGAGATAACGCCTCGAGCTTAATTCAACCTGCATTTTAACAAGCTGGATACACCCCACTGAGGCGATTACAGAAGCCAGCCAGTCCTGCCTTGCCTACTCCTGCTGAGCCTCTCATCTCTCCACCTGCAGGAGCTGTCCTGCCCTAATTCCCAGGGCAGTCAGGTGGCAGGGCACTGAGTCACCCTCCCTGAGGACTGACCTAGAACACGGAGTTCCAACACGGATGGCCTGGCTCCTTCTCTTTCAGCAGGAAGCATGGAATGCTCCTGGAGCACGGAGCCAGCTCTGGCTTTGCATTCCCAGTTTGATCCATGGGCACTTACCCCCACATTAATTACACCAATAATATTTGAAGTTCTCTGCAAGCCGGTTCGGGTTACCTCCTGTGACTAGGTTACTTTTTTGAACACTTCTTCCCACAAATATGCATAACTTCTGCGTGCTCTTGACCAAATTAAATTCTTTTCATCCTTAAGGATCATCTCAAGAAGCACCCCACAAGAAGCTTCCTAGTTACCCTCTGCAGTGTTCTCCCTGTCTTTTTAGTATGCCCAAACTAAATTAACTCTTTTTGTCCTGTACCAGTGGAGACAGCTGGCCTTCTCACAGACACACTAACACTTGCACATAAAAATCAGATACCAACTAATACAGAAACGGCACACCCTCCCAGTTTTGCATGAGGTGGCTCTGCACCGCACAGCTCCTCTGTCACCGAGAGCTCCACTGCCTGATTCGGCCATCTTTCTAATATCTGGAGTATCCCATTCCTAACATCAGCTCTGAGGGCTGCCCACCAGTTCTGAGGGCATGTTTGGACTCAAGGGACATGTCTGCTGGGTAGACATTCAGCCACACTCAGTCTCCAGAGTTTGGAATCATACCCTGGGTGACAGAAAGTCTCTGCCCAAACCATGCACATTGCCCACCTTTCTCTTGGCCAGAGGGAGGAAACTTGCCGCCAGGTGAAACACTGTCCATTGACCTTTATGACTATTCAAGCATACTGGTTCCCTGAAGACAAAGACCTATCCCCATTGTTTGTGGTAACTGTACCTAACAGAGCACTTTCAGCTAGCAGCAGAAAGCTAGGGGGTATTTGTCTTTATTAAGGAGCAAATGGGAGTTGACAGTCCTTAGTGGTCCTTGCTGAAACTCAGAGGCTGGCCATGAATTTCCCTGTGGGTCCTTGGGCTCCACCTTCCCTGGAGTAACAGATCTGCTACATCACTGTGACCGTATGGGAAATGGAGCCCCTTTAGTGTCCTATGGCTGGTTTCAGGGAAGTGGACCTACGTCTTAGTGTCAGTGCTCAGACCCCATTCATCTCTGTGTGTGCATGTGCATGCATGCGTGTGTGCGTGCGTGTGTGAAGGGTGGTGCTTGAGGACTGAATCCTGAGTTTCCTGCCTAGACTCTACTTACTGGCTGCCTTCAGTTTAACCTATACCCAGTGTGGGCTCCCCCTCACATTTTCCCTCTATAAACCTTCAATGCCAACTGCTTTCCTGGTACAAAAGATCCTAATGCATTGACTTTTTTTTTTTTTTAACATTCCCACCTTTTATATGTCAAAGTTACTTCCAGTATCAATCATGATAATAAGAATGGCCAGAAGTTAAAAATATAGACAAGGAAAATCTTGTATTGAATTTCAATCATAAATTTCTAGAGATAAAAATAAAATAACCATTTATTTCACTGTTTTAAAATTTAAACACAAATTTCAACTGAACTAACTTGAGTTCTGTTTGTTGGTCTTTAAAATTACACTTAATTTCTAACTGATCATTTAAACACAGATGTATGGAGTAAACACAGGAGTTGAAGACATAAACTATACCAGAGAGCAGCTCAAAGGATTCTAAACTTTTAAGAATTTATTCTTAAAACTGACCATGTATAGCTTGAGTCAATGTGTCCCAGGGGCCAAATGTATAACTGGTGTTTCTCTAAATTAATTTTAATGTTAAAGATATTTTTATTAAAGCTTAAGTAATAAAAATTCATCAGTAACTAGAGAAATTGCTTAGAGCTTAGATCACAAAAAGAATTTTGGGGGAAGAAAATGTTATTACTGAAATTGTTTAGAATTGCTGGAGCATGAGAATAATATTGTTTGGGGTTCAATTGTATCCCTTCAAAATTCATATGTCGAAGTCCTAACCCCGGCACCTCAGAATGTGAGTGCATTTTGGAGATAGGGCCTTCAAAGAGGTAATTAAGTTAAAATGAAGCTTTTAGAACAGGACCTTAATCCAATCTGATTGGTGTCCTTAGAAAAAGAGGAAATTTGAACACACAAAGCAGACACCAGGGATGTGTGCATAACAGGAAAGACCATGTAAGGACACAGAGAAAAGACGCCATCTGCAAGTCAAGGAGAGAGGTCACAGACCAAACTAACCCTGGCAACACTAATACAGAAACCGCATGCCCTCCTGCTTAATCTTGGACTTACAGCCTCCAGAACTTTAGGATGCTGTCCTCATGCCTGTGGGCATACTTAGGAAGAAGGAAAGCCACTGTCACAGGGCATGGTGCTGAGGCCATTTCATAAGGAATAATGGCTTTTAGAGGACAGAGGAAGCCCAGAAAAGCACACCAAGGTTGAAAAAGCCACAGATGCTTTCTCTGCAGCTTTCAACACAGTCCCTGCTTTCTTTCCTAAGCAAGTCAGCACTTCTCTAGAACGGAGTAGGATGAGGAACCATAAGTACTGACCCAGGTGAGGATGGGTTGCTGAGAAAGGCAAAGAATAGAAAGTGAAGGCACAGTTTATCCAGGAGATGACAGTCAGGGGACAGGGTGGGCTCACACCCTCAATAGCCCTCTCTTTCTCTACTTCTCTCTCTCCTTTTCTCTCCTTCCCCAACCCCTCTGGTGTAGCCATCCACATCCACATTCACCCACTCGCTGTGTCTCACCAATTCAACACCCTGTGCTCCCCACTCCTGTACTCAACTCAGAGTACCCCTCTTTCTCCCCCTGTCCCTCTCCTCCTCCTTCTCCAGTTTTGTGGTGGCAATAACTGCATTTACAGTCTGGGTCATTATGCTGCCCCTGGGAATCCTGCTGCTGAGCTCTTCGGCTGGGAGTTGCTTGAGAGAAGCAAACACCCCAAAGGGAGCTCAGACAGTTTCCAATTATAGATCAGTAGAAATCTCCCATGGAGTGTGGTCCTCCAGAACATCTGTGGGCAAGCTGGGGGAGGCGCTGGCAGGGCAGGAGGGCGGGTTTAGCTTCAGCAAATGCTACGCCTTGCAGGTTTCTGTCCTACTCCCCCTGACCTCTACACCTATTTTGACCCACCTGGAATGGCATATAAAGGATGAGGTGGCAGTGGGAGCAGATTCCTCGATGAGGAGAAGGGTTTTATCACGGACTTTGAGTTTAGAATTGCAGGAGCATAGTGGCAATAAAAAGCAGACCAACTTTTAGTCGTCAATTGTTTTTCAATTCCCTGTAGACAGTGCATGCCCTGATTGTGTCCAGTCAAGGCCAATTTCCCCACTGCCTTGCCTTTGAGACATTGCTGTCCACCTGGACATCAGTGACCTTGCTCATGAGTAAAACATAGCCAGTCCCCGTCTTGGGATAAGGCTTCTCAGATTGGCATGTCCTTCCTCCTAAGGTGTGGACCAGTGGGGGAACTGCAGAAACAGAGGTGTCTTGGGACCAAGGTAGGGGGGCGGGGTAGCTAAGAGCTCCTCTTCCTCATGCTATTGTGGAAATCCTTCAGAAAAGCAAATACAAACTAGGGACAACAGAGATGTATCGTGGGACCTGGAATTCTTAATTCATAGCAAATGTGTTTTCTCAGGTCATATGGTCATATTCAACCTTCACAGGTGTTCATCTGCTTACCTCCAGGCCATTTCACTTGGCTTTTTCCAACAGGACCAGTAAAGAATTCTTCTATATGGATACTTAGGGTTTCACCCTCCTCCTCAGCATTGCCTATGCTTGGCGAAAGAAAAGAAATAAAAACAAAGGATTGAAAGAGTTTCTGAAATAAAAGAAAGGAGATCCAGTTTATAATCCTGGCTTGCACCCTCACTAACTGGGTGACCATGGAAATTGTCTACTTCTCACTCAGCTTCAAAACAAAAATGGGGATATAAATACTTGCTTAAATCACCAGCGAGTGAGAAAATAATTGATAGGACCATACTTAGAAATGCATACTATAATACCAATTAAAGAAATCATTATCATCATCATGTAAGATTCAGAATATATTAAAGTTAGCATACTTTGAGGAATCAAACCTGGAACTTTTCTGAGTTTAATCTCCACAATGAAGCCATGCATACTCAGCATGAGAACTGAGTATCAGGAACATGGCCTATGGTGTCAGAAAGACAGGTGTTCCAATCACAATCTATTAGTTACGTAATATTATAATATTACTACATGTGGCATCTGTTGCTTATTTACACTAGGAAAATAACTCTTTTCACACTGGTTAAATAAAGAAATAAAATTGGAGTGTTATACCTCTTATTGTAGTATTCTGAATTTTTTGTTCCATATTGTTTATATGGGACTTTTCCCAGTCTACCTCCCAGAGATAATCAGAAGGACCAAACCTAAACCAATAATTGTTCTTCATCTCTTTGGCCGTGACTATTGGATCAAATATGAATATATAACCTAACTTGATCCAATGAATAGCACATCTAAAACTTTTAGTGAGAAAAAGACCCTCTCTTTCTTCTCTCTGTTGTTTACGGAAGGAAGATACTCTATAAGCTTAGAACTGTGTCTACCACCTTGCCACCTCAAATGAAAAACAGACCTGAACTGTGGAAGCATATCAAAGGGAAACAGAGCTAGGAGATGAGACATATGTTCCAAATAACCTCATGTGAGTCCATGGATCTATCTATTCTAAGTCAGCTCTTCTCTAGTATTTTCCATTACATGAACCAATAAATTGCTTCCCATCTTTTTTTTTTAAAAAGATATTTTAGGTTGAGTCTGTCTTAATTACATCAGAAAGAGAAATAATTAATGAAGTAATTAGAATCAGGGGTGGGCTATTAAAAGTGATTACCTTTAAGATAGTATTGACTGTTTCATTACAAGATCACAGGAACCCCTCCATTACTGGATGGGAAGTTGTTCACTCACATCATGCAGATACAAGCCATACAATTTCACTTGTATCCTGGGACTCAAGCTATGTACCTTCAAAGGTTAGAGTATTAAGTAACTTTGAGAGAGAGAGACCAAAAAAAGACAAGACATTAACTTCTATCTGTGTCTCCCAGTCTTCACAAGAATTATGTTTGTTTTGAATCCCCTTGGAGCAGAAACCAAAATGGAAGCCATTAAAGTCAGGCCTAAGAACTCTGACACCTAAAGTTTAGGGGACAGAAAACCCTAGTGAAAGTTTCATTTTCAAGTTTTATAAAAGAGAGAAGAACTAAGAGTGGTGAATACAAGTCTGTGATTCCTCAGTTCATAAGAGGACTCTCAGCCTCCTTGCCCACAGGCCCTGAAGGTTCCCCAAATTTCCCCTGCCCAGCCAACTACTGAAGTAATTGCCAGGCAGGACTTTTTCTAAATCCAAGCTGATGAAAGTTTTATCTTCATAATTACCACCTTGACAGGCACATATGGCATCATACAGATACACACCATTTGTGGGGTCCACTCTGGGGCCCAATGAAAACAGGCCAAGATGAGTACAGGGGAGCTCATCCCCCCTCAGGAGTTCAGCCTAGATATTACCAGGGAATTATGCTGAAAATACAGGCAACAACTCCCACATGCCACAGACATTCAGTCTAAATCACTGATAAATTTGAAATGGAGATACTTGAAATAAGTTTACTGCAGCAACAATGAGAGGAGAAAATAAAGCTGTAGAGTAAAAAGTATAATTGCAAGTCCGGTTAAAGTTAATCATGAGGACAAACCAGAATAAGTGTTCTAATCCAACATAGCAGTTTTTCTGAAGGACGTTAGTAAATGTGGAGATACAATAACTGACGTGCCCCACACACTTTACCTTCTGAAGTTTTGTTGCCTTGGAAAGCTGGCTGTCAGGATAGTCAAGTAGAATTGTTAGAATCCCAGACTTTGGCCACTTATTCCCATGGACTTTCCATCCATGAGATTTGGGAGTCTCTTTACCACCCCCTTCACCAACATGGGTTGGTTGCTTCTTCCATTGTGAGATGGTATGTAACAAACCACGTGGCAGATTTAGATGTATGCCTTTTGTCAGCCCAACCCCAGTGGCTGGTTAGCAGAGAGGATTAAGGGGAAATATTAAAGGGCTGGCCTATGTTCTTGGAAGTGTGAGCATAATCTCTGCTTAGTCTTTTCAGAGAGGGAAAATCACACAGGAATCACACAGAGAACAGTGTGGTTCCCTTCCTGCCTCCTTGCTTCATGAGTCCCAGGCCATTCCATGGATTAGGGTTAAGGGTCTGTGCTTCTTCCCTCGTGGTATGGACAGGACCATGCAGCGATTTTATTTTTCCCAAAATTGTTATGTTGTAAGTTTGTTTGTTTGTTTGCTTTTAACCTGTTTCATAAAAGTGGCCTCAGAAACACATGCTTTCAGTGCATAAGGGATCAAGAAAAAGCACACAGTATGAATCCACCTTCCTTTCACTTCTGCTTAGCTTTGGAGGAGTGAGCCAGTTTTGTCCAAGTCCTGCTATGACTGTCTTTTATAATGATGCTTATGTAGGGTCACGTTGCTTCCTCATTAGAAGAGGATCTGCTTACACTCTCCAGGCAAGGAGGGGCTGGGCTCAGGACCTGTGCTAGTATCTCTGGGTCGATAGAGAAGACTGGACATCAGGTCTGGTCAGCTCATGTATCCGGAGCTGAGGGAAGCAATCTGGGCAGGTAAGACAGGGAGAAATGAACCCCACACCCGAGTTCTGAAAGGTTCACCCAAAAAAGGGAAAATCTTGCTGCTGATAGTAGTTTCCAGAAAAATCCGACAGGGGTCAGTGGATCCTTTGATGCTTTCCATTCACTTCCTCGGTGAAGTGAAGGAGATGGATCTACAGTGAAGGCGAGATGTTTCCAGGGCTGCCGAAGCAGACTTTCCAGCCCAGCCAGGCACTGGGAGACCCCTTTTGTTACCATGGAAACAACTGTGGGAAGAGGAAGAGTAGATGGCACACTTTAACTCCGTTTAAATGCAAATTCTGCAGGTAATTAAGAGGCAAACCACAGTAAGAACATTACAGGAGATATATAGTCACTGGAAAGGTAATAAATGCCTGCCTTGAAATGGATATAATGAAAAATTTGACAGTTTGTCTCAGCAAGAGATTCCATCTTTAAAAAATCTCAACCATTTCTATCTTTCCCTCCAGTTTTGGAAATTGTCATTCTAGGGATTTTTTTTTTTTTAATAACAAAAACTCGGGCTTACAATTGTTTTAAACTCTTCTCATTAGCAGGTGTCTCCTGTCTCCCCCAGAGCCCTCACTGGAGCCTTTCATGAACTGAAGCTTCATTGACATTTCAGCTCCAAGTTTCCTGTTGTTGTTGAAGAATCAATTGGTTTGAAGGGGAAATTTTCCCTTCTGTTCATTTTCCTTCAGTTGTCCCTTGGAGTGAACATGTATGTGGGCTGCTCAGTTACGAGCCCCCACCCTTCCCAACCACCCTCCCCAACCACCCTGGTCCTTTCCCAAGTAATTGGAAGGTTCATCCCAATAAGCTCAAGTGGGAGGAAAGGAGAGGGTCCAATCAGGGCATATTTTGGCTGGGAATTAAAACTCCCAGGACTTGCTCCCTTCCAGATGAATGGTCTGAATTAGCGCTGAAATGGCAGCAGGATAGGCCTGTGTGCCTGTACTTGAAAACAGTAGCAGCTCCTTAATTAGAGTTTCATTGCTTTTTGACGCCTACGCACATAATGAGGGGCACTTGGCTCTGAGTGGAAGGGACTGTGATTGCTGGGAGGCTTTCAGCAGAGTGGCTCCCACCCCCACACTGCTTTGCACAGGTGTGATGCTTGCTTCCCCTTCAGCCTTTCCCCATGGAGACTTTGACCAGTTTCTGCCCTACATTATTAAATCCACATTTTAAATTTCCTACATTGAAGCTGGCCACTTTTGGAGTCAAATTGAAGGGGTTGGGTTTTTTAAAGTTGGGTGTTGATAGTAGGGATAGAGAGGAGGGCTTTTTAATTCCCTGCCTCAAAATCTCATTATTTATATTTGCATCATTAAAATTAAAAATGAATCATAGGAACTAAGAACTGAAAGGGGTTTTGGAGTTTTTCTAGCCTCTAGTTTCTTGATTTGGGGTCCATGGATTTGTGTCAAGGTAATCACAAACACCTCGAAGAGTAGAATGCACCCTACTGTTGATGTCAGGAACTACAATGGATCTGCTACACTAAAAAAATAAACAGATAAAAGAGGGAGGGAGCCAAAGCATAAGAGACTCTTAAAAACTGAGAACAAACTGAGGGTTGATGGGGGGGGTGGGGTGGGAGGGAGGGGAGGGTGGGTGATGGGTATTGAGGAGGGGATGAGCACTGGGTGTTGTATGGAAACCAATCTGACAATAAATTTCATATTTAAAAAAAATAAACAGATGAAGTACTAATGTTGTATTATGGTGTGTAGTGCAAACAGGTGGTCCATGTTTATGAATTCTTGGATGAATGAATGACTAAAACCGTGATTAATTAAGGTTCGACTGCTCTTCCAAAGACATTCCATCTAATGCCATCTCCTCTCTCCTCATCCCTATCAGGCAGGCAGAGATAAGTACATCATCAAATGAAAAGAGAAAGGGAAAACAAATGACACATAAACAAGAAAACTGGAGACATGTATTTGTTTTTGGCACATCATTGATGCCCTTCTACAATCATGGCAGCTCGGGACAAAAATACTCTGGTCCACAGGGTACATGGTGGCTGGGAAAGTCCACATGGCAAAAGCATGGATGAAAGACTGTCAGTGCAGTCTTCAGAGCTGACCTCAGCAAAGATGTTTCCAATTCCCCACAAGTACTGAACAACGTCTTGAGTTGATAGTGTCGCAGGCACGTATACAGTAAGGTTTCCCATGTTAGGCCACTGGCAGCACTATTAGTGGAGAAAGAAGCAGCTTTGGACAGAGCTGTGTGTTCTACTCTAGGGGAACCAGAACGCTCCCTGATGGAGCCTCCAGCCTGCCTCCACCAACAGGAGAGCATGCTGACCATCTCCCGGCACCCCAGAGCCTTGCTTTAGGTTTCTTTTTCCAACCTTTTTTTTTTTTTACCTTTTTTCCTGATAAGACCAAAAACAAAAAAATATTTTTTCACCCTTGAAACAAATAAATAGCTCCCCCATTCACATGGCATCTGTGTAATCCAAGAGCTATACACACATACAGTCTCCTGCTTCCTAGAGGTAGCCCTCACCCCCCCCCCCAACCTAGGGAATGGGTACACATTCCAGCCTTCATAACCTATGAAAGTAGTGAGATGCCTGGGTTAAAGATCTTTTTAGGAAAAGAAATGCAGTGGTAATGCATCTGAAAATGATCTAGTAAAAAACAGTTCCAGATAAGCAATCAAAATGGGAATTAATGGAAAATGGCCACTCCTGATGAGCCTTAATGAAAAAGAAGCACATCATAAACCCAGCCTGCTGACAGTCCAGTACCAGAAGGAGGATGAGATAGCCAATGATGAGCTTTGGTTTGGGGGACAGGGGTAGTGTGGAAGGCTCTTACCAACCCCTAAATGACTCAGCAAGCCTTAAGGAAAAGGATGCTGACCCCAAACCAGGTGAAGCAAATAGAGAAGCTCTTGGGAAGGACATTTGCCACCTGCACAGGTGAGAAGTAGGTTAACCTTTGAGAGATGAGTGTGCTTCTCGGTACAGTGGATCAGAAAACACTGAAACTCCTAAACCTTATTCAAGCATAGATCTCTTGGCCTCAACTATTTCTACCTATTTCATCATCTGCCAGATTTCATTTGTTAGTTTGTGTTGTGGACCCCATGAAATAACACAGGTACAGATCTGTTCCCAGCACCTAATGGGTGGTAAGTACTGAATAGAGGACAGTCCACCTTTTTCACTAGCTAGATATATGGAAATAACCCCCCAGACACCATTTGGAAGCTGTGACTGGGAGGGATTGCTTTTCTTGACTAAACAGAACCTCTCCAGTGGCTCCAATTATATTATGAGAGCTTTTACTTTTTATGACAAAAATTAATTTTCAATTACCTCTATTTGAAGATAAACTGGTGGAGAGAATCCCGAAGAGATGGCAGAAAAAGATGAATAACAAGGAATCTGTTTCCCCTAATGCTCTTGGTTATTACTATTAAATCATCCAATCCAAGGAGTTTGCAGCAGTGGCGGCAGCAATTACAGGAACTCACAGGGGCTTCCAGGATGGAAAACACATCACATTTGTCCTTTCAGCCATGCCACTCCCACAGCACTGGAGAGCAGTCTCTCTATTCAACCATGCCTCCTCGGTGGTAGTAGGAATCAGCTCCCATACCTTGTCTGTGCTACCACTGAGAGTCTAGGAAACCACCTGAAAGTGCCTGGCCCCCAGGGCTGGTTCAGGAGCAGCTCCCATCTCCCATTCCACCTGTGATCCAGGCAGAGTTCTCTAGTGCAACTAGACAGTCATGATGTCCTCCCCAAGGCTTCCAGAGCCATCTCTCTAGTCTCAGTCCTGGGCAGTACTCTACACTTATGGTCACACTAGGCACATTAGTGAAAGCACTCAAGCCTCTACTTGTTTTATTTCCTGCATCTGGGTCGAGGTGAAGGTATTGTCAGCCCCAAGGTGGAGGAGAAAGATTAAAAAGTGGCCTCTCCTTTAGGACTAGACCCATGCAGGGCAGGCTGGGAACATGCTTTAAAGCAGCCCCTTAAGACATTTAGGGAAGAATGGAGATACACACATCATAGTAAGTACAAAATCCTGGCATTTATGAATGAAAAGTGAAACATAGCACAACCAACCAAATAAAAATGATGTTGGAATAAGCAAAATGTGGTTCCATGGAGAACCAAATGTTGACATAGAAGATAAATCTATGAAAAATGGTCCACAAACAGTCTCCCATCACTCTGAAGCCCCCCATCCTTTGTGTTTCCGGCATACTGGGCAAGCCTTCATTAAAGCCCTCCTTGTTCTGGGGATTTGTGTACATGTGTTTTCATATGTATTGAGATCTTAAATGGCCAGTAATACACCTTAGCTATTGCAATGCACTGAATGTTTGTGTCCTCTCCCTTTGTATGTTAAAATTCTAATCCAGATATGATGGTTTTTGGAAGTAGAGCCTTTGGAAGATAATTAGGTCATGAGGATGGAGTCCTCATGAATAGGATTAGTGCCCTTATAAGAAGAAATCAGAGAGCTAGCTAGCTCTACTTTCCATCATATGAGGCTACAAGAAGACAGCCTTCTGTGCCCTCACCAAACACTGGATTTGCTGGAACCTTTATCTTGGATGTTGCAACCTCCAGAACCTTGAGAAATAACATTTGCTGTGTAAGCCGCCCCAGACTGCAGTGTTTTGTTACAGCAGCCTGAACTAAGACAATCATCTTTGAATCTCCAGTGTCTGTTAGTACTTCTAATGGGTGTAGATGTTTGGGGACTGTTTATTGAATGAATGAACAGATTTCAGACTTAAATATGTGAATGGGTTAGGGAATGAATGACAGAGCAGAACAGAAACATTCAGCTCCCAAAATGATCAATTTCCCAAGAATGAGCATCAATAATTACAGATGTATTAAAAGAAAACTTTGCAGAACTGAAAAGAAAATATTTTAAGAGATATGAGATGAGAAATTTAGAGGGATCATCACCTGCTGGACAGAGTTAATAGTAAGGAAATATGCCCAAGCATATCCTATGAGGAGGAGGGAAAAGCTTTCAATTTCAAAGATAAAGAAAGACTCCTGGAAGCTTTCAGGCCAAATAGGAAGGGAAAAAACTTAGAAGCCATCCTTCAAAAAGTCCTTTGACTTAACAAGAATAAAACCCTGAGTGTTCCTAATTCAACAAAGGAGAAAATGGAGCAGCTCATCTTACAGACAGAGGTTTTGGGAAGAGATTGTCTTTGTTTTGGCATAACCTGTTATTCCTGAGGATCATGGAACTTCCCACAGGACCTACATCTGCAAAGACTCCAGGAAGCATGGCTGAGAACCAGCTGTCTCTGCCTTTGTGGGAGGAATATGGGTCCCAAGGCACCTTGTCACAGCTCTGGAGCTCTAGGCTCCTACTGAGCTGCCACCTGTCCCAGGGAGAAAAGCGAGAGGAACAAGCATAGGAACCACGATTGTGCAGAAAACAGTATCTTAGGTCTCAACTGTGATCCTTGGAAAGCCCTGCTTGCAGTGTAAACTCTTGGCTGGTGTCTGGGAACTTATATGTCAGGAGGGTTCCCACCACAACCTGGTGAGAGTGTCACTCACTGTGTTGTTTTTGTGAACAATGTAGTTTATGCTGAACACCTGTTTTCTTTCTGGGAGTTTAGAATTTTGGCACATCCAGGTAGAGGCTGCCAATGTGATCAGATCCCAGTAAAAATCAAAACAAAACAAAACAAAACCTGGACTGAGTCTCTAATGAGTTTTCTTGGTTGGCAACACTTCACCCACATTCTAGGGAGATTAAGGGTGTCCTATGTGATTCTAGTGGGAGAGAACCCTGGATGCTAGAGGCTGGCCGCCCCCAGACTTTGCTCCTGTGCTTCTTCCCTTTGCTGATTATACTTAGTATCCTTTTACTTGCAGTACATCATAGCCACAAGGATGAGTATTTGCTGATCCTGCCAGTATTCCAGCAAAGTCAGTCCCAAATACCTGACCTTTCTACTCTACCACTATCACCACATGAACTGATATAATTGTCTCAATCTAGACAAATAAATACAAGAACCTTTTAGAGTGACTGTCTGCACAAAATTCCACAAGCAGATGAGCTGGAGAGCAGCATGATAAAAGATGGAGAAAGAAGGAAAAGGCAACTTCCAGGTCCCAGGATTATCATGGAGATATCTTTAGCAAGAGAGCAGCCTGGAGATGATTCTTGAAGGCTCCACCAACATGTCAAACAGATGCTCAACATTCTTCTTGAGCACCCCCCTGTCCTGCCAGGCCCTTGCCCATTCCTCCTGGGATGATAAAGAGCTTTATAGACCCTCTAAAACACAGACATTGTTTTTTCCAGCTGTGCCATCTGGTTGTTGGGTTGTTTTTTCCCCCCTTTTAACAGGCATTCAGCAGAAAGACTCATCTGCTGACACATAGATGGGGCAGTGGGAGGAGAGTGGGGGATGGAGCGTAGGTGTGTTTGTGCAGGGTGGGTATGGAAAGGGAAGAACATGTGGAAAACATTCTCAGACACATAGAAAAGATGAGGTTTCAGAAGGTCCCTGGAGCGCACATGTACCAGCACCTGGAGTGGTCAGCCTCCGCCTCCTCCCACCTTCCCACCTTTGCTGGGACCTCCCTAGTGGGCTGGCTTTGCTCTTGTTCTGAGACCGTACCAAGCCATGAAATTACCACAATGGGACTCTGTTCTACCCATGCCTTTGCAAGTCAAAGCTGGGTGTCCCTGAGATGAGAAAACACTGTTACCATTGTGATGGTCAAAGACACAGTACCAAATTCTCTCAGTCAACTGGCCATTACAATTGGTTACTTTGTGAAAACAGCTGCTGTCAATATCTGCCTGACAATGGGGATTAAAGTACAGTGTTTTTTTATATATAAATCGAATATTACAGATTCAAGAGACTGTCAAGAGGCAATCTATGCCCTTGGCTCAGCCTGTGTAATCTGAAGTATCTCTGAAATATCCAAAATACTTATCTAGACATACAATAATAGGTACTCCATAATGGTAATTGCTTTTCTATAGGTCTTTAAGGAAGATGGTTTTTTGACCTTCTTTTAATTGATATCAAGTATTATTGAACATTTGCTGCATATCCAGGTACTCTGCTGATCCTAGTTATGTAGTTCTCCAAAGAATTGATCTTTGGAGAGTATTTTAAGGGTTACAGCAATGCAGTGAAATGCTCACAGATTGATCTCAGGTCAACCAGACTGCACATATGTGTTCTTTCCTCTCTAGAGGAATTTCTCAACCTCAGCACTATTGACATTTTGGGCTAGATGATGTGTTTGTGTCGGCACTGTCCTGTGCTTTGTAGGATGTTGAGCAGCACCCTTCGCTTCTACTACCATAAGACAGTAGCATCCTTCTAGTTATGACAATCAAAAAATCCCCAGACATCACCAACTATCTGCAAGAAGGGGAGGCAAACTCCCTTCTCCCACCCCTACCCCATGTTAAGACCCTGCAGCAAGCTGTCTCTAAAGCCTTGCTACTCAAAGTGTGGTTCAGGGACCAACAGCTTCAGCATCCGCATCATCTAAGAGCTTATGAAGAATGCAGAATTTCATGCCGCTCTTTGGTCCTACAGAATCAGAATGTGCATTTTAACAAGATCCCCAAGGTGATCCCAGTATACATTACAGTTTGAAAAGTGTTGTTTCGAGGTAACTGTGGTCATTTGCTCCCAACAGATTTTCCTGGACAAATTCAGTTTCTGAAAGTATTATTTCTTAGCAGATTGCTCATAGATCATATTATATTGTTTCAACCAAAGACTGAAACCTTTCTGTCAAAAGATCATAAATGTTTTAACTATCCTTGGTTACTACAATATTTTCCTAAAAGCAATAGCCTTGGGATAGGGTAAGTAGGGCACTAAACTTTAATCAGCTTACCCATGCATTCATTTATTAATTTTTGCCAAGGAAGTTTACTGTGCAGGGCACTTGAGATACAGGGTGTTCAGCAGCCTGGGCTGCCATCTGGAAGCCCTGCTACTCTCCGTGATGCCCAGCATGAATCTCAGCTGCTGGATGCAGATACTTCTCTGCTTTTCTTTGGTCTCAGCCCATTGTCCATGGTCCATACATTTCTGAGAGCACAATCTGGACTCATTGTATTTGCACAGAACCAGCAGTTCAAGAATCTATGGGAAGGGGGTCTTGACTTTCAATCTGGCTATTAATCTGCTTGAAATGCACAATAAGGGCCAGTCAATAACCTTATGGTTAATAACTGTCTGATTCATAAAGAGAAAGGCTAAGTCCACCATCCACTGCTCTGGGGCGGGGGGAAGGGGGGGGAAGAACTGGTAGGGTTTGGGTTTGGAAATCAGAGTTATTCCCTTTTTCCTACCAGTAATCTGGCAGAAACTGTTTGAGCATGGTACATTCACTATCTATTAATGCTAGATGGTTTGAAATAAAGCCTAGGTAAGGAGGGGGGACTCTGTCCTTAACACCATAAGACCATTGTTAGCGTTTCTACAGCACTAAGGACAAAGACTGGGCTAGATGGTCTTCTGAATGCAATTCATTCTCATAAAATTAATATTTCCAGGCATGGCCCAGGTTGGAAGCTCCCTGTCCCCCACTAATTTCCTGTCCAGAGCTCATTTGGAATCAACAGAATAAACTGTGAAGCTCTGGAACTTTTAAGACATAAGAGGACACCGGGAAGACTTTTGTTACTGTCACAGAGCAGGGGGATAGTGTGCTTCAGGACGCTGGGAGGCAATCATCTGATAGAGAGAGAGGGCTGCAAGCAAGTGGAATACAGGAAGAGAAGAGGAAGTGGGGAGACTCAGGGAAAGAGGGGAGGCTCGTCAGGGGCATGAAGTTTTGTGCCCTTTGGGAAGCTCAGGGCAGAAACCAGTCACAATACTCACCTTGCATGGCCTTGAAAACATTTCAGTACCTAAACCTGTCAGACAAGATTGTTTTACATGCTCTTCTGGGTCAAGCATGCTTTCACTTTGGGAAAAATGGAACAGGTATTTTCCAGAACGGGAGAAGAACAAACCTACTCCATGATCACCCAATGGTATCAGCTCACACACTTTTTCTGTTCCATGTAGAAATGGGAAGTCTCCACCCACAGACATTTACCAGTTAGGGAAATAGTAAAAAGCCTATCCTTTATAGTACTGTGCCTATACATAGGTGCCAATGTGCACAATGGATCATGATGACAGATGATAATAGATAGAAAGATAGATAAATAGATATATAGATAGATACAGAAAAATATAATATATAAAAAAAGATACTCATTATATGCCTGTATTACATAACAGAATCTCAATAACACAGAAGACTTTTAAAATTAATTGCTGGACCTTCAAGTTGACAGGCCATTAAGAGAATCTATAACGTCTCCATTTTCCATAGCTTATTTAAGCTGGCCCTTCACTGCCTTTCCTCAAAGTTCATGAAAGAAGAAGTTATTTTAAAATTTTATTAGTAATACTCAGTTCCATCTGTGGATATACAATATAGCAAGATCAAGTTGCATGAAAATATATGACAGTCAGCCAACGACATTCTTTCAGTCAAATATGCCTATAGATATATTGGGTGCCTATGTACCCGGTTCTGTAGTTAGCATTCGGAATGCAAAGGTGAGAAAGTCACACTCCTATCTTGAGGGGATGTGGCATCTTGAGGAAAACAGAAACGGGAACCAGCAAATCCATTCTGATGTATCAAAAGTGCTGGAATTGAGGTGCTAGAGAGGTCACTGGCACAAGAAGCCTGCCTTCCTCATCTTTTATCTTTTGGTGGCCAATTTCCTAGAGAGTCTTTGGTCATGCAGAGAACATAAAGATCAACCTGTCTTGCAGTCATTTGGAAGTTTTACTCACTTTGTTTCTTACTTGTTTTAATCTCATGATGCTAATTGCCATCTTGGGAACAGACTGGATCATGGCTCGAAGTACTGTATTTTAGCAAAGTGTATGTGTGTATGTACATATTTATATATGTATGTGTATACACATATGTGTGTATGTACATAACCATCATGGAATGCAGGTATTAAAATAATGGAAGAAACCTGATATATCCCCTTCCATAATCCCCTCCTAGTTCAGGTTTAATCCCCTCCTTGTTCAGGTTTCTTGTGTTATTTTAATACTCGCATCCCATTATGGGTTGCTAGGGCATTATCCAGGGAGAAGGGAGAGAGAGGGGACTCTCAAGCGCAAACTTCACCCCAGCCCTTGACAAGATGTCTGTACTCAAGAGACTTATCGGGATCTAATTTGCCAACTTGAGGGCCTTAGGCACTTTTGTGAAATGTAGCATATGGCTAAGAGAATTCAGTTTGGTTTTGTTTTTGTTTTTCAGTTAAATAAGGGCTCTCTACTTTCTTGGTGTTGAAAAGAGAAATGCCTCCAAATTGAAGAACAGTAGATGAGAGGGAGGAAAGTCCATAACATGGCCTGAGACTTCAAGCAGAGGTGTAGGCAAAACCTCCTGAGATGAGACGCTTCCAGGATCACAGGGTGGCATTCTTTACCGGGTAGGTGAATGAAGACTGACACAGGGCTATGACACTGCCTTATCAAAGGCTGATGTATGCCAGGTGCTCAGAGCTTTAGCATAGAGATTAGAAGAGCTTCCTACATCTATCTGGAGCCCTCTCAGCATGGATGAAGTGCAATGGGATCAGAGGGAAGAATGTAACCACTGAGGAATCCTATAATTATCCTAAAAGAGGGGATGATTACAGCTAGGAGCTATGATCCCTGTAACTAACTGCTAGAACACATTACCCAACATAAGCAAAGACAAGTTTCCTAGGCCTATAAATTACAACAGTAGACAGTTTCCCTGGTATTATTAACCCTCTTTCTTCTGATTCACCTCCAGTGTTCTCCAATAGTCCATATGCTATATCGGAGCTGTCCTTTCTCTAACATTCCTCAGGTTCACCTCACCTGTGTCTCCACACCATCATTCCCTCCCAGACCCCTGCCTCACCTGTTACAGTATGAGCAGTATTGGATTCATCCTTATCCTTTACTCTGGGGCCAATCAGCCTCTCTTCCACACATTATTCAATCATCCTCCTTAAGACTGCCCCCCCCCCCGCCTCTATACCCTTTGCCCCAAATTCCTTAGTACATTTGCATAATAACTGAAATTCTCTTGCAATTCTTGCATTTGTCCATATCTGGGTGGGCCTGGAAAAAGAGGATTTTATATTTGGTGGTCAAGTTTTCTGAGATCAGTCACATTTAGCATTTGAACTAGACTTCAACACGTCAGGAGGAACGTGTTGGGTACAGAAAAGGAAGAAGGTCCTCTGAGCAGTGGAGGCAGCATGTGAAAAGGCACAGAGGTCTGGGAAACAAATGGGGCCTGAGGAAGCAGTGAGTGGGAAGGAGGAGCTATATAGCACAGGGTTTAGGGGAAATAGCGGGTGATGTATATGTCAAGTATAACTGACATCCTAAAGACAAAGTCATTCTGGGAGAAATGTGAAGGATGAACTGGAGACAGAGAAACAAATAGAATGTTATTCAAATAATCCTAGAAGGCCTGAGAAAAGACAGATTGTAAAGCAAACTAGAGCTTTGAGAGATGCTTCTGAGATGAGAGCAGTCACATCTGTGATAGAAAAGTTATCAGTGGTTAAAGCAAAAGAGGACTTGAGAATGCCCCCTGAGACTGTTAAACTGATTTCACCGAAACTTAACAAAAAATAGGACTGGAATGCACCCCCATGTTTTCATACCACTCTAGGCCTACACATAGGAAAGTCCACATGATTTTGCCTCAAATAATGCTGAGGCTGTTTGGCTGGCCAAAATCTAGAATGTTCTTCTTTGTCAAAGAAGATGCCAAGATTTTAGAGAAACTAGGAAAGGAATGATTCATCTTCCCATAAAATAGTCTTGGGTTTTAATATGCTATATGCCATTCCATCGGCTCTGGGAAAATTACCATAAAATCACATTTTTTGGATTGCCACGGGATAGTTAATGTCAACTCAGTCCCTTCTTTATGCTACAGATGCCCACTGGGCCTGACGTGGTCTCCTTGGGTAGTCAATATTTATGAAGTCAGGCCAAGTCGCCCAGATGCAATGGCAATGACAAGCTGGGCAGTATTCTGTTCCATTTGAGTCTTTTGCACCAGGGCTGTGGTCGTGTCTCCAGGGAGGCTGCTGGCAAGAAGCATCCCTAACGCTCAGTTGCAGGGTTGTAAATTTCAGCAAGGCTATTCAATATTCATGTAATTACCCCGGAAAGCACATTTGACATTTCATAAATACGGCAGAATATTTAGCATTTGTCTCTCTCTCTCTGCTACCTAAGCATACATGGAAAAATAATCCCCAGGGATCCCTGCTGTCTGAAATGGCAACAGTTATTGAATCCATAAATTTGATGGATCAAAGTCTTCCTTCTTCATCCCTTTCGTAATTTACAAGTGGAAGCGAAATCATATGAATGAGGCGGCCTGCTGTCCTTTTGCGTGGAGCTCTGCCTATAGCTCCAGTCCCTTGTCTTTGGGCATCTTCCCCAGAGTGAACTGTACAAACCCACAGACCCCACACAGACATGGGCCATAGCATAGGGGCACAGGTGGGGAGGCCCCCATATGTCCAGGTGGCTGTAGGCAGTGTTGATTACAGCCTCGCGCTTCAGCCTCAGAGCCACTGAACACAAATTCAATTTCCCAAGGACTCTGGGACTCTACAGATAGCAGGAGGACTCTGTGCCTTGCACGCTGCACCCCTGATGCAACAGGAAGACAAACTGCAGATGCCCAGCAGCCCACCTTACGGCATATCACCGAGGGAAGAAAAACACCTTGTACTACAAAGCCCAGCCTTCCGTGAGACAGTGCTGAAGACAGAGCTTCTCTATGAGAACAGCCCATCTCACGGTTGGCTGGTGCTGCTCCAAATGCAGACAGGCTATTCGTGCCAGGCTGGGGAAGGACCCAACCCCTCTCCCCAGGTTGGGAAGCAGGTGTCTCTCCTCCCTGCCTGAAGTGATGACCTTCTCCATCATCAACAGGCTAATGAAGATCACAGAGTGCACGTCCAGAGTCTAGGTGTCTTTCCCCAAAAGAAGCAACAGAAATAGTTTTTCATGCTTGAGGTAATAAGGTCAACAGATCAAAGAGTTTTTTTCAGAGTTACGAATTATCTCCATTTGTCTTCGTGGTAGAGATAAATTCTTACTGTGTATATATATTATATATGTATATACACACACACATATATGGTATATATGTGTGTGATATGCATGTATTATGTATGTGTATATATATCTAATGTGGTGCATCTGACAGTAAGTGGAGGTATGCTAATGTAAGTGTACGGTTAAGTATATATATACATATATATGTATATGAATGGTCATAAATGTTAATACATGGATGTGTATAAAATCATTACATATATTGGTATTTATGGTTGTATATATGTTTGTATATATGCAGGGATGTATGTGTACAGAAGTATGTGTATGCGTGCATATGAATGAATGTGTATTTATGTGGGTCTATGTACATAGAGTTCAATAAGAGTTTGTACTTAGTGTGAGTATAGATGTGGCTAAATATATGGTTGGCACTAAGTTTTTTTTACAGATACTATCTCAGTTTATTCTCATATTGCCTTTGAAAGTCTATAATTACTTTCATTTTATCAATGCAGAAAATGAGCTTTGGAGAGATAGAAAAGTTTGTCCAGGACCACACAAGTAACAAGAGGCAAAGCTGAGATTAAATTCTCAGTCTGACACAATGTAGACCCAGTGCATCTAATACGTGTGTGTGAGACATGCATGAGACACATGTGTATATCTCCATGCATGTTGTGTAGGGATGTGTGTGTGTGCATACTTGTGTGTATGAAAGAGGTCCCCTGCACGGGGGTATGTGTGCACAGATAAACCTTGACAATTGCGTGCAAACAAGATTCCCCTGCATACCTCTGTAGACTAAGCCACCTGCCCACATTGATCCATTTAGTTTTCTAAAAGCTCTTTCTTCCCTCAGCTGTCTCTTCACAGGATGACTGTCCATCTGGGGCCCTAGAGCCCTTTAGGAACTGCTGCTGCTGCAAATGTATAAGCAACCGCCATAATCGGATGGTGGCAAGGCCCCAACCATACCTCTAGTGCATTCTAGGGGCCTGAAGAGCCAGGGGCTGGGAGGGCTGGGGGCAGGGAGGTTTCAAGGAATGAGCTCTGGTTAACAGAGCAGTCCTGTCAGCTTGCTCCTATTCATGAAGAACGGGGGCACCTTTGGCTAGAACTGTGATTTCCCCCCATCAACTAGAGTAAGGGTACAACGCTCTGAGTCACTAATCACAAAAAGAAGGGCTACCATGTCTCTGCCCAGAGTGGCTGGCAGGAGAGAGTGAAATAAGACAGAAGTACCTGGCATGAGGCGGTACAGATGTGGTGCTCTAAAAACCAGTGTCCTCTGCTTGCTGAGGAGACATTGTCAACAGTAGCAGTTCTGCCCAACAGCTAGGAGGGTGTTTTCCATCCCTCTTCTTCCTTTAAAACTAGTTCGTTTTGTATGTGAGATTCCACTTCCATATGACCTGCCTCCATGTCCAGGTACAGGAAAGGGAGGGAGACTCCCAACCTGGCAGCCGATCCACAATGACAAACCTGGGGGATAGGGGCTCCCAAGAGCTGGAAGGGAGGTGGAGAGGTGCCAGGCTCTGTGGGGCATCTGATTGCCAACCTCATCTGGAGCCTGTCTAGAGCAGGGCTGGGGATCTTATGGATGCTGGAATGGAGAATGGAAGAGGCTGTCTGCAAAGGAAGACAAAAACACAGCTGGAGGAAACCGAATCAAGAGACCACGTGGCCCCTAGACAGCAGGCAGTAACTTTGATTCTTGATTTTTCTAGTTCTGTTGGTTTGCTCCCTGATGTGGCCCTACACCTTGAGCTAACTACAGTATCTTTCCAAGAGAGCCTCCCCTTTGTTCATTGCATTCTAAGAGGGTTTCTGTTCCTTGCTATTCGGTGAGCCCTGAATTGAACAAAACACTCAGCCATTTCTGAGGGACTATGAGTTCTAGAACATTCCTAGCATTCTCTTCTACTGTTGGTGAAGACACACCAAGTGTGGCCCCCCTATGTTCTGATGCTGTGTAGTTTATGGGCTTTAGTAGAAAAACTTGAAAGGTCAGGGTATCCTAACATCACTGAGCAAGAAAAATGCCATGAAAATTTAATGTACAGTTAAGGATCCCAAATTTTAAATATTCTCAAAAGCCGCTGTCCTCATTTCTCCTGAAGATATGACAGCTGCGTGTTATGTTCTGAAAAGACATCACACAGGCAAATACCATGGGTGACACATGACATACATGTGCAGTCAAGAGTGACAGCTTATGTCTCTCTGTTCTTTAATATGTAGATAAAATTGATTCCAAATTTTATGCTATTTCTGTTCTGAAGTTTAATACTTCTACATTTTTGTGACTTCCCAGGGGCTTCTGTGTTTATGTCACCTCATTTCTCGTCTATGGCTTTTTGATAACTTACCGCTTCCAGTGATTTACTTATCTCTGCCCTGAGCTGACCTGACATGGAACTCAGCCCCTGTCCCTTGATTTCCCACAAAAAGCATCCATGCATTTTGGCTGTGCAGCTGCTGTCCTTGAAGAGGCATGACAGCACTGGACAGCCAACAGACTAAAAGCCAGTGACAGATAGCTCATCCTCTTCTTGGGAGCCTTGAAGTCCCCCTGCCCTCTCCCTGCTGGCGAAGCGTGTCTCAACTGCTGACTTCTCCCGGAGCTCCCCTCCTCCTCCTCCTCTCTCCTGGTTCTCCTCCACCTGCGTCTCTGCTCCTCCTTCCGGTTCATCCCTTCCACCCGCACTTCCTATAAACCTTCCATTACACAGGTCCTTCCCCTTGATACACCTCAACCCATTCTGACAATCCTTCCAGGGCCGCCAGTCATATTCAAAGAGGCCCAGTAAGGTTAGCTTTTAAACAAGTACAGTTCTCTCCCTGAATGGAATTCTGCTCCCAACATCCAAAATAACATTATTTTCCTCACCCTGGCACAACCAACTGAAGGAAACAAGGCCCCGTGGAAGAGCTCAGGGACCTCCTTCTGTCCTGACCCTCCTTTGCAGCTCCATCCCGGGCACTTCCCTTCAGACAACCAATCTGCCTGGAAGCAGAAGTCCACAGTCCCCACAACAAAGCACAGGCCTTGCACGGCCTGGCTTCTTCCCACAGGCCTCTCCCTCTGCCTGGAATACCTGACCTTTTCAACTGTCAAATTCCCCTCATCCTTCTAAACTGAGCTCGAATACCACCTCTTCTGCAATTTCTCCCCCAGTACTGGGGACAGAGAAGGAATTAGATGCTTCTTCCCCTGAGTTCCCTCGTTTTCATCTCTGAAACAATCGCCCCATAAATCATGATGTACCTGTTTACTGTCACTTCCATGAGAGCCGTTCATGAGAGCCAGGTCTCTAACCCCTGTATCCCTGCATATTTTGCAGCTGGCAAATAACTGCTGCTCTGAAAGTGTGATCTAAATGGGTGTATAAATGGAGAGTAGGTGATATGTATACAGTGCTTACTATATGCCAGGCAGTATTCTAAGCTTCCTGTATATACTAACTCGTTAAACCACCTTCTCACCACGACACTATAAATATTATTGGGTATTTTACATGTGAGCACCCTGAGGCTCATCAGTGTTAACACACTTATAAAAGATGACTCAGGTAGAAAGTGCTGGAACAGAAATCTGAATGCAACCTAGGCTCCTAATAATCATGCTGGTCTCTGAGAAATGAAAATTTTGTTTGTCAGTGGGCAGGGAGTGATGAAGGGGTTCTTCATGGACCACAGTATCAGGTTCACTCAATCGCATAGTAGACATTTACGAGGGGACTGTGTTGACACTCTGCTAGAATCACAGCTCACAAAGGCAACTGTGTTCTTCTAGAGCAGAGACTGTTAGGCTCTCCAAAATCAAGCGGCTTTGGTGGAAATTCCTGACCCATCTTCCAAATGCAATAGGAAGTATCTATCATAAACACGCAGGGCTCCATAAAGGACAGCCATTTTCAGTCTCATTGTTATGTAGTCTAATGTAGGAAAAAGATACACACACACACGCACACACACAATAGTTTCATCAGGCTGGTGGGTGCTACAAACCTTATAGGCTCATGTGAGACCACTAGCTGTTATAAGGACTTGGGGTACACCTTGGCCATCCAAACAAGTACCCCAAGTACCTTGGCTAGTGCCAAGGAACTAAAGGCCCAACAGGGACCCAGAACCTTGACTGTGGGCCTCTGGCCCTGTTGGACTGGCCAGGTTGGGAGGAAGCTGACACTTTCTAACGCTTTAATGCCATTTGAATTGTGTCCTCTTTGCCAAAAGAAATGTTAGCCTCTTTGCTAAAATCAAACTCTAAAGGCCTCATAAAAACATTCCAGTTCCATAAGCCAATATTGACATAAGGACAATGAGAAGCATGTGTAAAGAAATTTTATTTGAGCCCATAGAAATAAACATTCACTGCTCTCATTTGTTGTTAGAATCACCATCCAGTAGCCAGTGCGGATCCTCTCTTATGGACACATGGGGAGAATGTGAGTTTGCTTATGATATTACTTACAAGAGAGGGGACACTACTTGAGCCCGTTTTTGAGCTTCTCCCAAATAGTACAGATAATATTAATTTCTGACAGTTACCAGTTAGCTGTTGCTGCATAACATACCACACCAAAATTAATAACTTAAATAACAAATGTCATATTTCTCAGGAGTCAGACAGGATGGTTGGGTGGTTGGTTGATCTTGGCTGGGCTTGCTCATGCATCTGTGGTCAGCTGGCTGGTCGGGTGGGACTTAACTGGTCTAGGATAGTCTCAGCTGAAATGACTGTTCTGCTCTATGTGTTTTGTTTTGTTTTGTTTTCGTTTTTGTTTTCAGCATGCTAGTCCAGGCTTGTTCTCATGGCGGTCGTAAGAGTTTAAGAGAAAAGCAGAAGTATAGAAGGTTGCCTGAGACTGGGAACTGATACACCATCATTTCTGCCACTGTCTTTTGGCCAGAACAAGCCCCAAGGCCAGCCCAGATTTCAGGGTAGGGAAATGAGTGCCATTTCTTGATGGGGAAAACTGCAGAGTCACTTTGCCATCAATGTAACACACTGCTCAGTGGTGACAGGGTGAGCAGGTTAACTACCATTTGCAAAACACCGAAGACCCACTATTACCTAGGTTATTAGTATCCTTACTTTTAAGATGAGGAAACTGAGACTCAGAGAAGCTAAGCAACTTGGCCAAGACTACAGAGCTGGAGATTCAGAAACCTGAAATTTAAAGCGAGATTTACTGGACTCTAAAGCCTATGCTTTTTCCATTTCACCGAATGGACCTGACAGCCCTCTATGCTCTAAAATATTGATGTGAAGGAGCAACTATGCTTGGCACTGGGTGTTCAAGAGGGATGTGTGACGGGGGGGGGGGGGATTAGCCTAGGCTCTGGGGAATAGGTAGTGTCCAAGCACACAGGCTGGCACAATGGAAAGAAAAATCATTTTAGAATTAAACACCCCTGGGTCTAAACAGCTATAAATCTCTTTCTTCACCTTCAAGACGGTGATAGCAGGTACTCCCTCACAAGGCTGTATGAAGGATAAATATGCTCTGGACCACCTGGTTTCAGGTGCAGGCTCTAACACTGGCCAGGTATTTAACCTCAGGCAAGTTGCTTTGGTTCCCTGTGCCTCATTTTCTTCAACTATAGAACGGGCATAGTGGAGATCCTCGTCTCCCAGGGTTAGCATGAAGATTGAATGCATTAACATGTACAGAGTGCTTAGAATGCTTGGCACCAAATAAATGGTGTTATAATATAATGATTTATAAGAAATAAATATTAGGTCATTCAGATGACCAAAATATATTTCTCAGATATATTTGGTTTTCATCCACAGTTCCTAAAAATGCTTCAGAGCCATAAAAGTGAAGTGGGTGTCTTGTTATTAATAAAGATTACTTTTGGACCCCACCCAAGGATGGGGGCTGATTGCCAGGAGGACCAACTATGTGATCTGAAGGTTGAAACTTGCAGTTGCACTGACCTCCCGGGATGGGAGAGGGGCCAGAGGCTGAATCAGCCAATGACCAATAACTTGTCAATGATGACTATGTATCGAAGCCTCTAGCAAACCCAAGAGAACAGCTGTTTGGCCCTTCTTGGATACCATCCACACTTGAGGAACCAGAATGCTTGCATGTGCCACTGAGCTGGGCCCCAAGCACCATGAGGACAGAATCTCATTTGTTCAGGACCTCACCCTGTGTATTTCTTCATCTGGCTGTTGATTCATATCTTTTATCATATCCTTTAATAAGCTGGTAGACAGAAGTATTACCTTGACTTCTGTGAGCTGCTGTAGCAAATTAATTGCACCTAAGGAAGAGGTCATTGGAACCTCCGATCTGTAGCCAATCAGAAGCACAGATAGCAGCCTGGGGCTTCTGACTGGTGTCTAAAGTGGTGGATGCGGGGCAATCTTGTAGGATCTGTGGAATCTGATGCCATTTCCAAGTAGATAGTGTCAGAATTGAGTTGAATTTGAGGACGACCTACTGGTGTCCAAGAATTGCTTGCTGTTATGGAGGGAGGACCCCTCACATTGGAACTAGGCTGAGAAACCTGGGAAGAGTCATATAATAATCAACATGCAAACATGCATACGTATGTACCTATGGTGACACAGAGTTAGAAAGGGTCATACAAAGTCAATGCACTAAGCCCTATACAGAATCTGGCGAAGGGCTGAGCACAGAGTGAGAACCTGGTAAATGATGACTGTGCCATTAGGGTCTGAGAAGACTGAGGGGGCTGACAATCAAAATCAGACCCTAACATCAGACCCTCTGTAAAGAGTCAGTACTTCTGCCCAGCTGAGGGGCAGTGATGGACAGGGGTTTCAAAGCTGATTTATGGGAATATGCTTGGAGGTATGTTGTCCCTCTGAGGGAGATAATTGTCATGCTCTTTAGAGATATGTAGCTCAGGGGGCTGCTTATGTGTAGTTGTTGAAAACTAGAGGGAACAGACTATAATTAGCAAGAAAATAACCATTTCATATTCACGCATAAATACACGCACATCTACACAAATGCACACATTTCTAACTGGATACTTGCTGTTATTTGAGGGGAAAATGGAAAAAGCTGATGTTATGGGTTGAATTGTGTCCCCCTAAATTCAGATGTTGAATTCCTAACCCCAGCACCTCAGAATGTGACTGTACTTGGAGATCAGGCCTTTAAAGATGTAGTTAAATTAAAGTGAGGTCACATGGGTGGGCCCTAATCCAATATGGCCAATGTCCTTATAAGGAGAGGCTATCAAGACACAGACACTCACAGAGTGAAGACCATGTGATCCATAAACCCAGGATAGACGGCTCAGAAGAAACCAACCCTTTGACACCTCAATATTGGACTTCTGACATACAGAACTATAAGAAAATTAATTTCTGTTGTTTAAGCCACTCAGTCTGTGGTACCATGTTAAGGCAGCCTGAACAAAATAACACAGTCAATAATTGGCCGTTAACTCTATACAGAATTTCTAGTAAAGAATTTCAGCCTGCTTTCCCAGGTCAGGAGTGCCATAGATCCTTGAAGAAAAGGGTGAGGGTCTGGCCCACAGAACTGTGGGGGAAAAGGCTGAGCTGGAGGCACACTTCCATCCTTCTCACCCTAAGAGGTCCTTCTGAGGCAATCCCCCCCCCTTTTCCTGCCAGTCAACCCCCTGTTTCCAGGCTCCTCCCCTGGTCTATGCTCATGGTCAAACTTTGGCTTCAGCCATGTCCAAGATCTACCACTGTGGCACCAGCCACACTCCTCCCAAGCCTGCCTTCCTTCTCCTCTCCCACTGGACATGGCAGAGCTGGTAGACACAGACCCCTGTGGGTTATCCCTGCTCTCCACCCCTCTCCTGACTTCTGACCTGAATAAGTGTGAAGGGAGCACACTACGCGTATGTCCGTAATACCTGCCGGTTCTGCAGGGTCCCTTGGCTTGGAACTCACTTCACATTAACATGAACATGTTGACATTTTTAAGGTTAATGATCCAGTTGCTTATAAGACAGGTGGGGTTTGAAATCAAACCGCTCATATGATTTGGAAGCCTGTGAAACAGGCTTTATTATGCTGCTCAGTAGCATCCGAGAAAACTAACTTGTCCTTTGGCACCAATACAATCATCTAGGACCTGTGTCTTCCATCTAATTTGCACTTCGAAAAAATTTCCCCAAGTCTTCTCACTTCAGCAAGTGTCTCATGGTTTTTAAATTGATGTCCATCGTGATCCAACTTGTTGCAGTTGTTGAAGGTAAGGGAGAGACTTGCTGGAATTGAAGAATATAAATCGCTTTACAAGGAATGGTCCGCAATGAAAAACAAATTATACTGAGTTATAACAACAGTTACAATTAAAACTGGGAGCTTTTCGGTTGCATTACCGGCAGCACATTGCCATTTTTCTTACTTCATGTTAGGAGATTGTGAAATGTGGGGGTCTTCCGCATGTTCCCCCTACCCCTGACATCTCTGGAGAGACAGTCCCTCTTTCTGTCTGCAAAGTGGGTCCTGAGTCACTGCAGCCACTCTGGCACTAAAATAACCACACCACACTGACTTCCACAAAAGGCCCATTCCTCCTACTCCTGAGCCCCAGCTGCCCACCTACTCTCTCTTAATGTAGAAGAATAGGCTGAATTTCACCTCCCTGTTTGATTTTCTATTTTCTTCTTTTGAGGCTGCTTGTATCAATTACAAAATAAGGCATGCTAGTTCTGGCACATTTAAAAATGCAGTTGGAAAAAATAAAGAAATACTAGTATCACAACTTCTCTCCACCCCCCAAGCCCATTGAATTGAGCATTAGCATTTGGGTCAATGTGTATCCTGCCTTGTCTTTGTCTCTGCACGAAGATATAAACAGACACATGAAGTATGAGGATATTGTACACATACCTCTGCACCTTGATTTCACATACTATCCCCTCATGGCCACTCCTCTCACCCACACACTCATTCTTCCTTTCTGACAATAGCATAAAATTTCATAGTAAGAATGTTCTGTGGCTTATTCACCTATAACCTTCCAGTGAATACTTAAGATTGTTTTATCTTTGGTTTTGTTGTTGTTGTTGTTTGTTTTATTTTCCCATTTGCTTTGGATACTGCAAACATTGTTGTGTTAAGCATCCTTGTACATGTATGTTTGTACTATCAACGTCCAGAAAGTCAAAATATATAGATATTTTCATGCACTTAAAACCTTGATATTACTTTCCTAAAAAGCTACAGGGATTTACAGATCCATCAGCAATCATATATTCCCCCATACCTAAACTCGGGCAGATATTATCCAGCCAGCCTACATATCAAGATGCAGGAATTTCTGATATATTTAGACAATTAACCTTTAGTCCAATGTGCAGTTTGGATTTTCAGCTACAGATGCCTCTAAATTTTCTTTAACTTAAACTAGTTTTACTCGTATTTTTTCACATGTAAGTAAAAGAGGCCTAACTAATATATTACCTATTTTGCTATATTTGGTAATTTTCCAGTCATACACTCTGAGTTTTCTTCCCTAAAATATGACTGCATCCAACCATTCTGCAAGTTTTTCCCCAAAATTTCACCTATAATTTGTGTTTGTTGGGTAGTTTTCCTGCTAGTATATTGGGTTAGATATAAATGTCTTAATAGTTTAAGATTTTCTTGAGAGCAGGAGGCATTGAGCATTTTTTCAGGCCTGTATGACCCTCAATGCCCTGTACTCTATATTTCACCTACAAGTGGTGCAAAAGACATTTTTGGGGAAAAAAGTAAAGGAAATGAGATGGAAGGAAGAAAGGAAGGAAGGGAGAGAAAAAGGGAGGCAGGAAAAAGAAAGGGGATGTGAATAAAAAGGAATAAAAATAGAAATGTGTTCATAATCCTTTATTTAAAAAATAGATTTTTTTCTATATTACCCAAGGTGGTGATGCTAGTCTTTGAGTTTATCATAGCTTTCCTATTTGCTAAGATTTGAGGGGCTGCCTCTACCGATGACAACAATTCATCTGTATTCTTCTCTTTTCAAAAGTTCTTACATGGGAGTTGGGAATATTTGAGTTTAAGATCCTTGATCTTACACTTAATAGCTGATTGCCTTAAAAAAGTTGCCTTGTTCTCTGGGCCTGTTCTCCCCACTTTAAAGTGCAGTCAACAGCAGTACCCTTAAAGGTTACCCGTGAGACTCCAATGGGATTACAGAGGCAGAGGCCTGACCCAGAGGATACAGTAAAGATACATGCCAACCTTGTTCAGTCACTCCTGCTCACCAGATTTATTTTGACAGGCCTCTTCTAACCCAGACGTTTTCAAAAAGAGAAAACATTAGAGTGTGAAGAGGCTCTCACACATCTCACCTCCCTGCCTACTCTCCTTTTAGTTTCCATGTTTATTCAAGCCCACAGTGTGACTGGGTACCAAGCTGCTCCCTCTGTGCTGTGGATTTTCATCTAGGACTTGGCATTCCTTCAGTTCTTCTGGATCACAAAGCTCCTTGACAAACTCATGAGTGCATTGGGTCCTTAACTCGGAAAAAGATGAACACAAAGCTTTTCATAACTATGTGCATGCAATTTGAGTGCCACAGGCACCCAATGTGAAGCCCGTCCTCAGACCTCATTTAAGGGCCTGGACCTGGAGAGTGGTTGGCAACAGGCAGGTCTACTCCTGCATCCTCTATGGTTGATATTCTGTATCAAATTGGAAGCTTCCATGGCAGCAATGTTTTCATCAGCCAGCATCTGCCCTAATAGCACCCCACATTTGAATTTCAGGGCCTCACCTGCAGTGTGAGTGGTAATGTCCATGTTGGGCTTGGCAGAGCTGACTACCCATCCTCATCCAGCAAGGCCTAGATGGAAGATTATGTCTGGGATAAATGGGGAAAGGAGGTCCAGAGAATTTCCCACACTTTCTCTTTTGCTAACAGGAGAAAATACAAAATGGCTCTATCTTATTTAAACCCCACAACAAACCTGAGAGGGAGGATGTTGTTCTTTATTCCAGATATGATGTGGGAGCCTGAGACAGAATGTGACTAGGTCAAGGCAACATCCATATTAGAAGGAATCAGGAACCAAATCCATGCCCAAATCCTATGCTTTAATATTCCAGTGTGGTTTAGCCACAATCAGGCTGTGATGCATGTTCTAAGAGTTAATAGCCTAGTAATTAAAAGTAGGATGCTAACCAAGAAGAAGAAGGGAGGAATCCATCCTCAGGAGTGATTTCCTAAATATCCAGAGACAAATCCAGAGGACCTGGTGTTGTAAGAAAAACTGTGTGGGGCTTCACTGACCATTAAGACTCCAAAAGCAAGAATGTAAATGAATGGGATGGAAAGAATCCTCGGGAGAAAAATCTCAGTTAATCTTATCATAAATATAACAGTGCCCTGTCCAAGTTCAATCAGCCAAGTTGTTGTGTGATTTCCTGCCGAGAACCCCATAAGTGCTGGTGGTAAGGATGGAAATGTTAACAGTGCATGGTCCTGACCCCCAAAGAGCTCACAGCCTAATGAGGGGCAAATAGGCACAACACCAAGTAATAATAAAGTATCTGTAAAAGTGTATAAGGGATGATGAGAACAAGTAATTGTGCCTTAAACTGGTGAAAACCCCCTATAAGATGATGGTGCTATGACAGCTGGGTGTTAAATATGTATATATATATATATATATATATATATATATATCATAATTTATATATTTAATTTTAGTTTATACACACACACACACACACACACACACACACAGCTGTTTGTCATGCAGAAAAGAAAAAAGGGAGACATTCCAAGCAAAGAAAAGAACATGTAGGTGGGGACTATATGTATTAGGAACAATAATCCCTAAAACATCAGGGGCTTAGGGAAAACAAGGATTTACACTAGTTTACTTTACATATATAGTGAGGGTCTGGGATGGGGTTGGGAGCACATGGGTGCTGCTCCAAACAGTCACTTAAAGGACATAAGCTGGATAGGCAATGACCTTTAAGGTCACTCGGGAGAAACACTTGCTGTTAAATAACGCAACCCAGAATTGAAGCATTATCCCCATTCCTATTTAATTGACTAGAACTAGTCACAAGACCTCACTTAACTGCCAGGGAAATGGGAAGTGGTGTTCTCACAGTACTGAGGAAAGAGAGAAGACCCAGATCTGTTTGCACACTGGCTATCTCTTCCAATTGTCTAGAACAATGTAAAGAGCTGGATTCACTGGAACAAGCCATGTGTTGGGAACATACCAGTACAGTGTGCACTGAGCAGAAGCTTTGGGATTATTTTCATCTCTAGTTTCTGTACATCATTTTGCCCTCACAATTGAATAGGGAAAAATCATATGCATTTGTATAAGAAACAAAGGGAAAACTAATGTTTTTCTTTGTGTTTGTTTTGGGTTTTTTTTTTGTTTTTTTTTTTGGTGTTCACAGACCTTCAGAAACCTAAGCCTGCCTCGAACCCTAACCCTGCACTTGAGCCGCCTTGTGGCATGGGCCCTCACTTCAGCCCTCGAGGGAGATCACGAGACCAGAGTCGCTTCCGTCCTGGCGATGTCCCTCGACCGAACCCTAACCCTAGCTAAGTCTGTCTCTCCAAGGGGATCCAATTCCAACGTCAAGATAATACAGAATCTAAGAAAATGACACATGTGGGTAAGAACGCATAGCACAAATGAGAATAATCCTATTCTGAAAAACTCTTTGAGGTGAACTTGGTAAGATCCTGGAACACTGGTTTCCCAACTTCATAACTCTGACCAACTATCCGAAAAACATCTTACCTTCTCCATTGTATGCAACAGGCACCTCAGCCTGGCATCTTTCAGAGTACCAGGGTAGCTCCTCGGCCCAAAGCCCTGCCTCTCTACCCTCCACACCCTCCAGCACACTGTGTTCTGGCTTCTGTGGAACTTCCTAGCTCCTCCTAGACCCAAAGCTTTGTTCTCTCCCCACTATTGCTCTGGGGCACACGTGTTCTTTCCTGGTCTTGGCCACCTTCATATTCTCTGTTTCACATCCTAGGGCAGTTTCCAAATATTCTTCCCTGCACAGTCATTTCACACTCCCACTAAACATTTTCTTCCCTGTTTCTGCTCATCCTGTCAAAAGTGGAACTTCAGGGAAACCACACCATACTCCTGCCCAGCCCCAGCGCTCAACAACCCCAACTTAATGGCCGCAGGACCCTCCCATTCAGCTTCTCCACACTCAGGCATGCTCCCTCACATCCAAACTCCCCACCTTTACTGGACCGGAAGCCAGAGAACACAGTGGTTAAAAGTACAATCTCCAGAGTCACACTCAACTCCTAGTTATTTAACTTCTTTGGGCTTTAGTTTCCTCATCTGAAAAAAAATCTGGCTAATAATAAGACCTACTGTTAAGTTTCTGTGATTGGTAAATGCAATTATGTATAGAACAGTCAGCAGAGCCCCATCAAAGTGTAAGTGTTCCATATAATCTAACCACCATCATCATCACCACTACCCCATGCCCAGAATACCAGTCACCCCAGCTTCTCCTGGTAACTGGCCACAGAGCATTGTGAACCTCCACGACTTCATGTACCACAAGTTTAGGAAGGAAATGATCTTGCTCCAAGCTCCTGCCTACAGGCCCCACACTGGCGTGTCAGACCCTGAGACAGTGGCCATCAGGTTTAGCACCATGACAGTTTCATAGCAATGGTGGGGAATTGGATTTCACTGTATGACATAGAAGGCCATTCCTCAGGAAACAGACATCACATGCACGTGGGTGAAGCTGAGTTTGAAAAGCCGGAGAAGCAAGCAGGTATCAGAAACAAGATCCAGGAGCTCATGTTATCTTAGAGATACAACTAACCTCAGCCTGTCAGTCTGTAAAGCTTCCTGAATCCTTCTCTTTCGGATGGATAAAATTCCTGGTAAAACACAACTCAGGGGAAAGTTTTGAATTCATATAACACTGTGCTACATTTGTCACAAACACTTGTTTCAACAGAACCGGCTTTGTGTGCTTACTCCTTACCCTGGGGATACAACGTGAACAAGAGACACGAGGGCCCTGCTCTGTGGACTTACCCTTTAGCAAGAGAGCTAGTTACTAAACAGGTGAAACATAAATAAATAATAGAACTTCAGAAGATGGTCAGGTCTGCAGATGAAATATAACACGGTGACGAGGAGAAGGCTAGAGGGAGAGGGGATTGTCCAGAAGGTGGGGGGAGGGAGTAGCATGTGGCCATTTGGAAGACGCAAACTACTGTCACCAAAATCTTGTGTGCATGGGACAAAGACACACAAAAGCAGGGCAGTGTGGAGGGAGGGCACAGTTGATGTGTGCTGACATTCAGGGGGAGTTCAACAAAGTATAGGTGTTATTATGTCAGAATCTATTGAGGGGTCATCAAAGGGTGGCCCAGGAGCAGAGTTTCTGGCCTGGGGGCAAAAAGAGCCAGATAATCATGACCCTTTCGGGGGAACAGGGGGTGCACTGTAAGCAAGCTTGGGGTGGCTGTCCTCTGCGTTCGAGGACACCACAGCTGCTGCCTGCACACGGGGCTTCAGGTGAGTGGGGCTGGCTAGGAGGCAAGGAACCCTTTTTGCATTAAACACATTGCTCTGTTTTGTTCTCAAGTCAGATCATAAGCAAGCGGGTATTGGTCTCAGAATATGGGCATCCCTGGCTTTGGTGTGAGCGAAATGCCTGAGGACAGATGATTGTCACCGCACAGGATGACAGAACAGAGGCGAGCGGCCATCTCCGTGGACCAGGCAGCGTTGCAGAGAGGAGCAGCTGGCAGCCTCCGGTGTTTCCCGGGAAGCTACATGAAAACGGCCAAGCCAGAGCATCTGGTGAGGTCAGAGCCCAGGCCGGGCACCTCCAGGCCTTTGTTCTTCCTCACTAATTGTGCTCCTGCGGGTGTCACAGATCAGAGAGGAGGTGCCAGGACCACGGGCTTGGGAAGCACAGGTTAACAAGTGCACGTCCACATGCAAGCACCAGAAAATCAATTAGGAAAGGCCAGCAGGCAACCACCGGCCTTCAGCCTCCTCTCCCGGTGCCTTCCCAAGACGTGGGGAAGATTTTCCTGTTTCCTATGAGCCCTGTCACAGGCAACAAAATGAATTCTAGAAAAACTATGAAGGAGGTCACATGGGGCCTTCCAAACCCCTCCCCTCTGCAAGGGATGCCTCCTAGAATGCTCAGCTGAGGTTCCCGGGAAGGGATTCCTGAAAGTGAGAGCCAATATTTATAGCTCAATGTGATTCTTTTCTGGGGAAAAGGTTCACCAATTTCAGGTTGTCTCAAAAGGGCCTATGATCTGAAGGAACTTTAGGAGGCTCTTAGAATTGTCACTATTTCAGATGGTATTCAGAGCCTGGGAATCACTTCTCAGGGAAGGATTCTTTCTGCTGAAGGGTTGGGAGGTGAAGAAGGACAAACAGCCAAAAACTGTACCAGCTGCTTCACACCTGGATCACACAAGTTCACACCTGGATCACATCACATCTCCCATGAGCTGCAAGTTTGCATTATTTTCCCTAATTTACAGACAAGGGAACTAAGGCTCCAAGCAGTTCATCAGCTTGCCCAGAGTGGACACACACTATGACAGAATTTGGACCCAGGTTCTCTGATTCCAAACCGTGTTTTTCCTACCTCGTCACAGTGATTCTTTCAAATGACAGGGGCTGAGGAGTTGGATCTCAAGGTATGACCACATCAACCCACCAGGTCTGTTCAGGGCACTCCTAATCAGCCCACACAAGAGTCTGCCCTCCCACTCACAGTGGGTCCTTCCGGAACCTGTAGGTGCCTGGATGGACTGGTGAATAGAGGTCCTACTGGCGTAAGAGTAGAGGACAGGAACCCAAAGAGCAGAGTTTTCATCCCATTCAAATCCCCATGTTACAGATGAGGGGATTAGGGCAAAACCTGCAAAAGACTTATCCAAAGTCATACCTGGTTTTGGTGCCTGCACACGGCCAGGCTGGAGGGGAGATGTGGCCTTGACCTGCACAATGGAGGAAGGGCTTCTTTCTCTTGGCCTATCTTACCTTCTCACACCACTTGTTGGCTCTGGGTCAGACCTAGGGGGTCTTATTTCACAGTTTAGGTGTTATCCCTGCCTCTATAACAAGGAACTCCGGACAGAGCATGGCTTTGAAGTCAAATCAGTCTGGATTCAATCTCTCTCTCTGCCAAGGCTGACCTATGTTACTTAGGGAAAATGTCTTAACTCCTCTGAGACCCTCAGTCTCTTTCTTTCTTTCTTTTTCCTTTTTTTTTTTTCTCTCCTCAGTCTCTTTCTATAGAAAATGGGGGAAATATTCATCTCACAAGGAGGTTGTGAAGATTCGATGAGATCAAGCATATAGAGCACCCAGTAGGTGCTCAGTACATGATAGATACCCTCTTCTTATATTCATACATTTCTCTTGGCTGCAGCTGAGTCAGCAGAGCTGGCTGGACTCAGAGACTGCCCCGCTGGCCCCAGGTGGAATCCTTGCCCTTGGGCTGGTCACATGATCTTCCCTTGCCAGTTGCTCTTTAAGAGGAACCAATTTCACACTTCCAGATAGATCCGCACTCCAAATTGTGTTTGTTTTAAAATAATGAATAGTGGCATTATTATCCCCACTGCTCTCCAGGGCGCTCTGTGCTGAATGTATTCCTTTTGCATTAGCAGAGCTTCATTGCGGCAGATAAACGAGCCAGTGCCTGAGCTGAATGCGCGGAAGAAAGGATGGCTCACCCTGCCTGTTTCCCGTCTCTCCTGGTGAAACCTTCCCAGGAGGCTGCCAGCAAGGCTTATGCTGCCTGGGGAAGCAGCCAAACGTTTCAGCAGGCGCCCAGAGCACTGAGCAGACGGGAAAGGAGGGAACAGCCAGGTCCGTGTCATCCCCTGCTTCTCCGTGACTCTCAGGTAACGACCCGCAGCAGGTGGAATTGTTGAGGAAGCCTAAAAGGAACTGAGGCAAGGACAGAATCGTGTATCTTGGATGAAACAAATCAACAAAAGTGTTGCCTGTGCATTGAACACCACGTAAACTCAAGTTGCTCAAACTCGTGACAATGTGGCCTGTCCCAGCAATGTCAATGATGCAATCCCTGCTCAGAGAAATCACAAGCCAGGGGAGAGTCCTGGTTCAGCTATGGTGCTTTTCCTTTTGTGACCTCGACCCCAACCACGTCTCCATGCTTCCTGTGGAGGTACTGTATAAGTGGGGGTAGGGTGACAATCATCACAAGGCTTCTGCTGATTTTAGGAGCAGAAGCTGAGGCAACTCTTTCTGTTTGTCATTCTTCACCCTTAGGTGGGTGGAGTGAGAAATCACAGAGAAGCCTCCAGTTGGACAGGCATTACCAATGGATATGTATGTAGCTTAGTGCTGGGTCAGGGCTAGCAAACACGGGGGGATGGTATTTCTTTTTTGTTGCTGGTATGGGTTGAATTGTGTCCTTCCCAAATTCAGCCTAACCCCCCAGCACTTCAGAATGTATTGGAGATAGAGTCTTTAAAGAAGTAATTAAGTTAAAATGATGTCATTAGGGTAGGCTCTAATCCAATATGACTGGTGTCCTTATCAGAAGAGGAAATTTGGACAAAGGCTTGCACAAAGGGAAAACCATGGGAGGTACAGAGAAGAGACTGACATCTACAAGCCAAGGGCACAGACCTCAGAAAAGACCAACCCTGCCAATGCCTTTGATGTTGGACTTCTGGCCTTCAGAACTGAAAGAGAAGAAATTTCTGTTGTCTACGCTACTCAGTCTGTGGCACTTAGTCATGGCAGCCCAAGCAAAGCAATACAAATGCCATCTTCTCTCCCACCCTATAACGAGAGACATGGTTAGGACAGCTCTGAGCCCATCAGGAGGCTGACAAGACAGGAGGACTATGTGCACTTTGGATGTTATATTCAAATACCATTATAGATGCGGTTATAAAGCTAACTTGACCAACTGAAGGAAGGAGACACCCATCATAAAGCACTAAATGCATGTTCTTTCCCTCACCACCATCCTATGACATCTTCTCCATGCATATGGTTTTTAAAATTCTGGGATTATATCGCACAAATTTATCTTTGCCTTATTTTTGTTACAACATTAATTTGCTTCAAGGAAACATTATATATATTATATATGGATAATATATACAAATACACATAATATATTATTTTTATTAATATATATCAATAATATGTATATTAATATATATTATTTTTAGGACCCTCTTTTCAATTTCTTCACATTTTTAACATATTAGGAGCCTAAGAAATACGAGTGTCTTGGACCTCGATTCTCGATTAACCTCTCAGTGGCCCTGTGGGAATTTATCTCTCTTTTTTCCCAACTACTTTCCCTGGCATCTATCTCTTGGGACAAATGCTTCCATCCCTGGCATTCCTCTCTCTTTCTTCCTGCATGTGTGACCTTTCCAGGATGGTGGAATGAAGCTCTGAGACACATTTAGGTTTTCGAGAGGAGGAGGTCAGAGCAGGTTACCTGCCCAAGGTCAAGGATTCTCCAACATGCAAGCAAGCACTCTAGTCATTCCCAGTGACTGGAACCAAAGTGTGTTAGGAAGAAAGTACTGCTTTGCCAGCTTTATTCTCTGCACACATATTTCCCATGAGAACCTCGCAGGAAGAGGTGACTTGTCAGTGGCATCTACAGCTGATTTGATTGTTCCTGATTCCTCTTCCCAAGTATCACAAAAATATCAGCTGAGTATTTTCAAATAGCCCTGACATCCAGCATAGTAGCAGCTATAACATGATTATCATTTTGCATCTATTCCAAAGCCCCAATAAAAGGACCTCCAACCAAGCTGGGGGATTGTGAGGATGCAGAGCTGAGCTTTTACGGATCCATGCATTGATTGTTGTCTGTCCCATGTCATATATCAGCAGAGAAACAGAGCCGCATCCCCCTAATGAGGCCCATGAGCCAGAAGCACTCAGCTGATGGCGTGTCCTTGGGTCTCTGGCCTTCAACTGACTTTCCCTTGCTTACAGCCTCTGGAGTGTGAGTGTCCCATCCTGATGCCAGTGTCGGGAATCATGCACTGAGATGTCTCTGCCTGGGCATCTCCCTTGGTTTGCTTTTGTTTAGCATCCATTGGAGAACAAAGCTGTACTAGCTTCATCTAGTTCTTCAGTCTCAGATTTGTGGCATGACCTAGAACTCTTTGTGTAATCCTAAGCAAGGTGCTGGCAGAGCCCACAGGACCATTCTTAATAGGTGGGGCTTAGGTCCTTGCAAGATTATTACTGACTCAGTCATCTTTGCTGAGGAATCCCTAGCCCTCAGCCATCCCAGGCTGTACAACGAAAGAATTTTGGATGGAATTTGAGGCAAGAAAGCTGATTTTTTTGGTAAACAAATGCAGTGACACCTGCACTACCATTACTGAAGGACTCTGTGGCAGCAGAAGGTGCTTAGGTATAGTCCACACACCCTTCCCATCACAAACCTTTGCTGGAGTCTGTATGCTGGGTCCTGCTCTGTGCACTGTGGATCTGGTGAGGATGGAGCAGGAGCTCAATGAATACCAGACAATCACACTATCTGTTAGAATCCTGTTAGAAAAGGGATACACACTCAAATTTGCACACTATATCTTCAAAGATACAGGTAGGGTTTAGGAAAAGTGAAACAAATGGTGGTGCAGTATCCTATGTGGTTTGCAACAACAGGATGGGTTTTTACCTCCCATAAAACAGTGAGGTGTAAAGCAGAAGGCCTGAAAGGGGCCCTGGACTTTACCCAAGGATGCAGCCAGTCTGCAATGATGCCACCAGAAAGAACAGCCAGAATAAATGTCTCTCTTCTTCTTCTTCTCTTTAATCTCCTCCTGGAGCTCCCATTGGACAGACTCAGCCCAAAAGCTAGTGGGCAAAGGAAATGATCAATGGACTCCATATAGCTCGGCCTCCAGGGACACAGAGCAGAGCAAAGAAGTGTGGGGAGCAGAATTAGAGAGGCAAATGGAACATGCCCAGCACACTTCCCAAAGACTGGAGCTATATCTAAGAAAAAAGGAACCCTGAGGACAGGCATTTAATCCCAGGTAGAAAGATGGGGAGAAATAGCAATACATGCCAATAAATAACTACTCAACCCAGCATCCTTTGTACTCTTTCAAATGAAATAAAATGTGGCTACAAACTTTAAGGATTGTAAGACACAAAATTCTACCAATGACTCATTTCTCATTACAAGAGCGCCACTTCCATATTCAATACTGGGAAATAAGAGACCGGGACACTAATTAAGAAGATCGATTAAAAAATCTCATATAGGTTTTAAAAAATGTTAATATTTCCTGCAGGCCTGGAAGGGAGAGGAAGCACTTCAATAGGGAGAAGGTCATAGTATGTAGGGTAGAGTTTGGACAAAGGAATCAGAAGAATAAAGGTGTATTCAAGGGTTGGTGAATTGCCAGCAACGTTGCAATGCATAGTATACTGGGAGGGAAATGTGGCGAGATTCATATGAAAAAAGTAGACTGGTGCCAAGTTGGGAAGATTTTGAAATGCCAGACAAAGACTAAGAGACTTTATTATGTATGCGACAGGGTGTGCTTGCGCAGGGAGTAACTTGCTCATTCTGAGATGTTCTGTGGCACCAACCTCACTAGGTATCTTGGGTGTAGGACAGATTGGAGGACACTGAGGCTGAATGCAGAAGGTCAGTCAAGAGGCAAACAGTGAAGAGGGAAAATGACTATGGACAGTGAAAGGAGGAAGAAGGACAGCTGCAAAAAAAAAAAAAATTATAAGGTTGGCATCAAAGCACATTAGCACCTACACACCAATGTGAGGTGGAAAGGGAAAAACCAAACCTGCCTCTGAAAATTGAGTATCTTTCCATGAAGATGTTTACGTCCTGTGTTATAACATAGCAGGGTTATTTGGGAAGGAAGTGTAACTCAGGTATAAAATTAATTTGCTGCAGGACATCCGAACTGAGATGCTAAATTTGATAGCTGGAGATATGGATCTAATATGAGGAACTGCAGTATGGTGATGGGTTTTTCAGAGAAGTAAAAAGTAAGATAAGGAAGATGTAGTCTGGAACCAGTTAAGGGTTTGAGATGTTTGACATAAAGCAGCTCTGGCTGAGAATGGTTCTACAGATTATCTGACAGATACAACGATGAATGTTGAGGGGGAAGTAGGGAAGAAGACTCCAGTAGTGAAGAGGGTTTAGAACTAGGTAACCAGGATTTTAGAAGTGTCATTTGCTAGATGCTAAAATGCTCTGAGATAAAGCAGAGGAGAGGGGTCCCAGGATTACAGGATAAAGTTGTATGGAGGACCAGGCTCTTCCCAGGTTGAAGTCCACTTATCTCTCTGGATCCAGCTGACTGTTTCCTTGCTTTAGGAATGAGAATGTATTAGCTTCCTATTGCTGATGTAATAAATTCCCATAAATTTAGTGGCTTAAAACTATACAAAGTTATTACCTTATACTTCTGGAGGTCAGAAGTCTGAAATGGGTCTCCAGGGTCAAAACCAAGGTTTCAGTAGTGTCACATGCCTTCTGGAGACTCCAGAGGAGAATCCATTTCCTTGCTTTTCCCAGCTTGTAGGAATTGCCAGCATTCTTTGGCTCATGGCTCCTTTCCTCCATCTTCAAAGCCAACAAACTAGCATCATCAGTTCTCTCTCTGATTATGACTCTCCTTCCCTCTCTCACTTATAGGGATGCCTGTGAATTCATTCAGCCTACCTGGATGATCCAGGATAAACTTCCCATCTTAAGGTCCTGACCTCAATCATATCCAATTTACCATGGAAGGGAACCTATTCACAGGTTCCAAGGATTAGGATGTGGACATTTTGGGAGTCCGTTGTTCTTGTTGCCATAAGGAACACAATTTTTCCTACTTGGAATGCCCCAGAATATTCTATGCATGCTTTAAAATACAGCTCAAATAGCATGTCCTCTATCATTTGTTCAGTGACACCCCCAGGCAGAGTTACTCTCTTTCTTCTCCCTGCTATCATGGGATCAGATCCAGCTCTCAGAACACCAAGCAAGTTTTACTGTCACTGTGACCATCTCCTCTGACAGTGAGGGCAAGTAACTTGGTTCAGTCATTTCTGTACACCCAAGGACCAGCACAGCTCCTGGTTTTCAGGATGGGTAGATTTCAGGAAAAGAAAAAGGAAGAGAAAAAGAGGGGAAAATGTAAGATAAGAGAAAAATAAGAAGAAAAGTGAAAATGGTTGAGTCTATCTTATACAGGCCTTTAATTTATTTTCTTGGTTCATCCTCCAAATAATCCAGCATTATGGACATTATAACCCCTATTTTACACATGAGCAGACTGGGCTCAGAAAAGACAATTGCCTTGTCCAAGGTTGAGCTAGGAAGCTCTGAGCTGTCCACATCCTGCCTGGATTTATCACTGTATTATCAACATTATCCCCTTAGTGGACTCCACCCCAGCCATACCAAACTCCATGCTGTTTCATTAAACACATTCACTCATTTCCAACACAGTCCCTTCCAATATGTTGTTCTATCCTCCCGAATATTCTTCCCTCCTTACAGTCACATCCCTCGTTCTATAGCTTTAGATTGTCTGCTCAAATGTCCTCTCTTCATCAAGGACTTTAACGACCATTTTCTAACAGGTCCTTCCCCACATACTCTCAAACTCCTTACTCTAATGTATTTTTCATCAGAAGTTTTATCAGCTGAAATCAAATAATATATTTTTATTATGATGATAGAGGTCCAGGGAGGCAGGGACTTAATCTATTTGGTGCATCCCTACCTCCCTAAAACCTAAAACAGGTGTCTGGAATACAGTAGGTGGTTCTCAATAAATATCTATTCAATAAATGAATGAATGAGGTGAAAAATACCATCGTGACACAGAAATGTTGAGAGGGAAAGATTCCAAAAAGCACAAGCTGAGGAGGAAATTATTAGGCATTAAGCATTCAGGCTGATTCTTAAGGCAAGATTAGGAAAATGGAAATGGAATATTCAGGGGCACCTGTGTGGCTCAGTCACTTAAGTGTCCAACTTTGACTCAGGTCATGATCTTGCGGTTGGTGAGTTTGAGCCCTGCATTGGGCTCTGAGCTGACTGCGTGGAGTCTGCTTGGGATTCTCTATCTCCTTCTTTCTCTGCCCCTCCCTCACTAGTGCTCTGTCTCTCTCTCAAAAATAAATAAACATTAAAAAATTTTTTAAAAAAGAAAGAAATGGAATATTTCATTTGCACCAGAAGCAAAGTATGGAGTTTGTCAAATGTGTGAACCCTCCACAGAATATTAAAGACATGTACTCAATGCATATAGACACTTTGTTCCCTGGTGGCCAGCTTAATTCTGATCCAAATGAAATCTAACATTTTGTAAAGCCAAGTTGTGTGGCCATGGACGTGCTCTGGAGCCAGGCCAGCTTGGACTTCATAGCCATACTCTGCTGCTTATCAAACTTTGGCAAATCAATTACCCTCTCTGACCCCAGTTTACTTTCTCATATAACTAAGATGACAAATTCTAGTTTCCAGGGTTTTCCTAAATGTGCAGTTAGAGAAGGTATTTAAATCACCAGGTACTTAGAAAATGCTCAAGAAATCTTAGTTCTTCCCCTTTATTTCAACTTTCCTAACTGGCCTAGACTCCGTCTAGATTTTTTGTTTTTGTTTTTTTTGCAAAGTGTGCTGACATGTTTTTATTCTCAGTAATTTCTTTAAACTTCAGGGTTGGATCTAAAGATTATTACTGTCTCCTTCAGCTGCCCCAAGGGGATGGCTGTGTTTTAATGGAATCGCATTCCTCCACGGAGCCTGCCCTGAAGGGCTGTAACTAGGGGCAGCCATCAGCCCTTGCTGTTCCTCACTCGACCTTGAGTATGAAGGAGGGCATGTAGTTCCCTTGGGCCAGCCAAGTATACAGGGAATCAGATGATGTGAGGCCAGCCAGAATTTGGCTTCCTGTCAGCAAGCCTGCCTCCAGCATCCATCCTCTCCCCACAGACTAAATGTGCCGCAGTGGGAGAGAGTTCCTGCAGAAACCTATAGGCCCTTGGGCAAGAAGCTGATCCCATTACCCATCAGTCTTCATTACAATGAGAGAAATTAGAGCTGGCAGGGTCCCATGGGGTGCCCAAAACTGCCTTCTTCCCTTTCCTGAAAAGGGTTGTTCCCACGTTCATCCTACAGCAAAGGCTTCTGAGAAACACAAAAGGCTAACAGATTTTCTCACCATTTCAAGTCCATTTCAAGGAGCCCAGCTCTCATCCCCTTCCCTGCTTTCTTCCATCACTTCCTGCTGTTTAACCTAGTCACACACAAAAAAGGCCAAAGTAGATACTGGGATTACTTCTTTTTTTTTTTTTTTAATATAATTTCTTGTCAAATTAGTTTCCATGCAACATGCAGTGCTCATCCCAACAAGTGCCCTCCTCACTGCCCATCACCCACTTTCCCCTCTCCCCCACCCCCCATCTACCCTTAGTTTGTTCTCAGTCCTTAAGAGTCTCTTATGGTTTGCCACCCTCCCTCTCTGTAACTTTTTCCCCCCTTCCCCTCCTCCATGGTCTTCTGTTAAGTTTCTCAAGATCCACATATGAGTGAAAACATATAGTATCTGTCTTTCTTTGCCTGACTTACTTCACTTAGCGTAATACCCTCCAATTCCATCCACATTGCTGCAAATGGCCAGATTTCATTCTTTCTCATTGCCAAGTAGTATTCCATTGTATATACAAACCACATCTTCTTTATCCATTTGTCAGTAGACATTTAGGCTCTTTCCATAATTTGGCTATTGTTGAAAGTGCTGATATAAACATTGGGGTACATGTGCCCCTATGTATCAGCACTCCTGTATTCTTTGGGTAGATTCTTAGCAGTGCTATTGCTGGGTCAGTGCTATTGCTATTAGGGTAGTTATATTTTTAATTTTTTGAGGAAACTCCACACTGTTTTCCAGAGCGGCTACACCAGTTTGCATTCCCACCAGGAGTGGAAGAGGGTTATACTGGGATTACTTCTGAATTAAGAGGGCAGACATCCAGCCCCAGACCATAGAACCCAGAGAAATGCATATCCAGGTAGAAATGCGTATTCCTGGTGAATCTGACCCTCTGCTATGGCTGGGGCTTCTGCTTTCCCCAACCTTTCTGAACACCAGAGAAAATCAAGAGAAGGTCTTGGTCTGTGGCTCTCACAGTGGGGTTGCCAGACCAGCAGCATCTGAATCATTAGAGAATGTATTCAAAAGGCAAATTCTTGGGACCCAGTCTAACCTACTGGATCCAAAGTTCTGAGGGAGAAGCCAAACCATCTGTGTTTTAACAAGCCTTCTAGGTGATTCTTATGCACATTCAAGTTTGAAAAACACTGATCTAGAAATACTAGCCCTTTGCAAAGTCACTAAGACTCTGAAGGAAAGGGAAAGCTGAGGAGAGAAGTCATAGTGAAGACTGAGACCTGGTGATTGGAAACACTGGCTGGCTTGGGACATACCACTGGCTGACCCTACCCTGAAGCCCAGTAGTTACAGCTCTAAGCAGAAAGACCCCAGAAAAGAGAGAACTCTGAGAGGCTTGTTCTAAGTCACAATGAATTCCTTAGCATTCAGGTTAGTTCTATTTGGGGGATTTGTGAATAATGACCTAGTATTACCTTCTTGATGACCCTCAGGCTTTCCCAGTATCAGATTATAGGAGGGGAAGATGGAAAATCCTAACCATTCGTCCCCGACGTTTACTTGAGCTTTCCTTTTGACTGATTCCTTCATCTTTCTTTCTTTCTTTCTTTCTTTCTTTCTTTCTTTCTTTCTTTCTTTCTTTCTTTTCAGTTCTATCTTCCTCCATGTCCTATGGTCTTAGTTCAGGCAAGTCACCACATATCTTCATCTAATAAACCATAGGCCTTTTACCTTTCCTATACCATCTCTTACTTCCTTTCTGAGAAGCAGGGAACAAATTAATATTTATTCATTTGATATTCACTACACGCTGGCATTTCACCAAGCCAATGACATACATCATCCCATGTAATACCCAGACAATCCTGCAAGGTAGGCATTATTACTCATTTTTTATTTAAATGAAGCAACTGAAGCTCCAAGGAGTGAAGTTACTTGAAAAGGAGACTGCCTGCTATGGAATGGAGCTGTGAGCGATCCTACTGCCCCAACAGCTTCTCTCTCCATGTCTGGCTCCAAAGCAGATTTCTTTTTATATTGAGAAATTTATTACATACAAGGGTAAATACATAAATCATATAAGTGCATTGCATTAGACAGGAATGACCAGTTTATCCTGCGATAACAAACACATCTCAGTAGCTTCGCACGTAAGCTATAGTTCTCACTCCCACAAAGTCCACTTCAGGTCCAGAGATTTCACAGGACACCCCTTCTGAGTAGCTCAGAGGTCCAAGCTGCCCTCATCTTGACATGAAGCCAAGGTGACAGGAGAAGAGAGACGTATGAGGTGCTTCCCTCGCAATTCCTTAGCTAGAACTGATGCCATGGTTTTCCCTAATGGAAAGGAGGCTTTTATGTAATCAGGAAGAGGAAAACGTTTAGTTTAATGATTTTTTTCATTTTTTATGAATATAATTTGTTGTTAAATTGGCTTACATACAACACCCAGTGCTCATCCTAACAGGTGCCCTCCTCAATGCCCATCAACCATTTTCCTCTCTCCCCCACCCTCCATCCACCTTCAGTTTGTTCCCTGTATTTAAGAGTCTCTTGTGGTTTGCCTTCCTCCCTCTCTGTTTGTAACTATTTTTTCCCCTTTTCTTCCCCCATGGTCTTCTGTTAAGTTCCTCCAATCAATTTCTTACTCATCTTTATAGACTCTAACATTTGTCTGTATTTTATAAAAAATAGAGAGATTTTCTGCTCTTGAACCTTATATAAACAGAGTCAAAATGCATATAATTCTTTCATGGCTGTTGTTTTGGTTCAATATTATGCCACTGAAATTTATTCACACTGAAACATGTAGCTCTAATTTATTTATTTTCATTTCTTGGCAGTATTGTATAAATATACCAACATTTATTTGTTCTACTGTTGAAGTAAATACAGATTTTTTCCATTTGTATGGTATCATGAATGATGTAATATGAACATTTGTATATGCATGTTCTCATGAACTTTCTCAAGAGTATTTTAGAGTATATACCAATGAAATTATTTGCTAAGCCAAAAGTTATTCTCATTTTAGTTTCACTAGAAACTCAATGACAAATTGTTTACCCATAAATTGAATTGGATGATAATCTGTGTTATTGGTGATGTGTAGCAATGAAGACTATCATCTACTTCCAACAGAAACATATATCGATAAAAACCATTTTTAAAAACAGTGTAGAAATGAGTCCCATGCTCAGAAGCAATATTGTTTGGGATAAAAGGATAGTGAATGAATAAGGCATTCCATAAATCTCTGGGTGGTGATCCTGGCAAAAGTATTGGGATATTAAAAGAAGTCCATACCTAAAACAAAAGGTTCTCTACTGAGTACAAATACATCCATGATGGAAAGCCCACTAGTGATGGAAGAGGTCATTGTAATTTATCTGCCACTAGGTAGATGACTGATTATTCTGTAGAATGTGATTGTATTGGAGGCTCAACATTGTTCTTTGTCGTTGTCAGGTAAACACATAAAAGAAAAGATGGCCAGGTCAGTTTTCGTTAGGGGAAAATTGTTGAGCCCATATGTAAACCTCCATCTCTGCTACTTTGGTCTCTTCATTCTTGAATTCTATGAACAAGTACTTTAGTGGCCAAGAAGAGAGGTCAACCACAGCCCCAATTTTGTCATTTTGTCAACCTAATTATCAAAAGACTCCTCTACAGTGGATTCCCTTTGATGTGCATTCACACAAAGAAAATGAGTATCCTCTCATCGGTGTCTATGTTGAGAGATCTTTCCATATACCATTTTTTCAGATTCTTTGTCACTAATCTTCAAATCTTGTCATTCCAAGTCCCTGACCATTAGACATGACCATTAGCTATTGCCCAGGAAGCACTGCACATTTACACCTCTGACTCTTTGCTTTTTCAAAGTGAGTAAACAAATTCACTGACAAGTTTTGCTCAATGAGAGAATATACTTGCCCCATGGTAATTTATGGCTACTTCTAATTGGGCTATAAAACCTGGCTGGTGTGGGCACATTGTCAGAATGAATTCTAAATCAGGAATAAAAAAATTGGCCACAGGAAACTCTTATTAGGTTGAAGATATGAGTTGAATGAGAGATGTTAACGTGAAACGAGTAAATGCCATGGGAATCTGAATCACTTGTTCATTCAGCTCACTTGTTTTTGTCAGTGTCTGCTCAATCCTGATTTCATATAAACCACTTCCAGGCACTATTAAAGTGCTGAAGAACATGGCTGACATCACAATGTGATCGATTAGATAGCAACTTAGAATGTCATTGTCATATATTCAATTACTACCAGGCTCCAGTAAGAAGCCAGAAACTTTCTCAAAACAACAACAACAACAACAACAACAACAACACTTGATGAGTGCCATTAGAAAAAGTATAAAGTTGGCAAACACAGGCTCCCGTCTCTCCCCAGAAATACTAAGAAATAAGCAAAAACGGTAAGAGTCAATTTTATTAGAACTCAAAAACAGACCAATGCCTACAACAACTAAGCAAACACTAAATCAAGAAAAGTACAATTCCAAAATAGTAGGAAAACTTTGTGACATTTTTACCTACCCTTGCTTCAATCCCCTTCCCAACACAAGTGTGGCCTCAAAGACTGCAGCATGCACTCCCAATATGAACATATGTTCAACATCATTTATTCATTAGGGAACTGCAAATCAAAACCACAAAGAGGCACCACTCCACACCCACCAGGCTGGCTATGCTTTCAGAAGTGGAAAATAACAATTGTTGGCAAAGGTGTGGAGATACTGGAACCTTCCTACATTGCTGATGGGAATATAAAATGGTTCAGTTGCTATTGAAAATAGTTTGGCAATTTGTCAAAAAATTTAATAGAGATTAATCATATCACCCTGCAATTCTCCTCCTGGATACATACCCCTAAAAAGTTGAAAAGGGGACTCAAACAAGTATGTGTACACGCATTTTTATAGCAACTGTCAAAGGTGGAAACAACTCAAGTGTTCCTTAACTGATGAAAACGGATCAACAAATTGTTGTACAGTGGAATATCATTCAACCAATAAAAAGGAGTAGAGTATTGATACATGCTGTGACATAAATTAACTTTGAAAATATGCTAAGTGGGGGAGCCTGGGTGGCGCAGTCAGTTAAGCGTCCGACTTCAGCCAGGTCACGATCTCGCGGTCCGTGAGTTCGAGCCCCGCGTCAGGCTCTGGGCTGATGGCTGGGAGCCTGGAGCCTGTTTCCGATTCTGTGTTTCCCTCTCTCTCTGCCCCTTCCCCGTTCATGCTCTGTCTCTCTCTGTCCCAAAAATAAAAAAAAAATAAAAAAAAATAAAATTAAAAAAAAAGAAAATATGCTAAGTGAAGAAGTAAGACATAAAGATCTAGAATATTGTATAATTCTATCTATACGAAATTTCTTTAGTAGATAAATCCATAGAGACAGAACACAGGTAAGTGATTTCAGAAAATCACAGGAAAGAGAATGGGAATAATCCACATAGTAAGGGATTTTATTGTAGAATGACAGAAATGTGTTTGAACTTGATGTGGTCATTGCACGACACTGTGAATGTGCTAAATGCCACCGAATTGTTCACTTTAAAATGATGAATTTTATGTTAAGTAAATTTCACCTCAATAAACTATGAAAGGAGAGTAGGGTAGTCATGTCCGGACAATGCATGTCTTTGCTCCAAAAGTCTAGTGATTTTGTGCTGTTATTTTCCTATCACAGTTTGCCAAGAGCTTCATACAGCATCCTACAGACCACAGATTCTTCCAGTCCTATTGGATCTTCTCCACTGCAAGGCACAAGTGGCAAAACAGGAGTCCATCCCTGTTACAGAAACTCTTTTGCTGTGTCCCTCTCAAAACCAGTGGATTCTTAGACTCCGCAGTAAATGGGTCATAGCACATACTCAAATGAGATATATATTTAGCCTCCGTAATCCAAAACTTCCCATACAAAAGGGTTTTGTGCCTCTTTCTGTGGACATGAACAACATGTTCTTTATTTTGGAGAGAAAAACTCAACATGCTATGGACCACAGGACCCCTGAAAACTTCACCCATGTGTCAGTTCTCTGTAATTTCATTATATTTACCTGCCACCTCCACATGTTTATTTATGTTTCACAATGGAGATGGTAGTGATATTACTGACCACATTAAAGTAAGAAGATAAGGGCACCTGGGTGGCTCAGTCGGTTAAGCGGCTGACTTCAGCTCAGGTCGTGATCTTGCGGTCTGCGGGTTTGAGCCCTGCATTGGGCTCTTTGCTGGCAGCTGGGAGCCTGGAGTCTGCTTCCAATTCTGTGTCTCCCTCTCTCTGCCACTCCCCTGCTTGCTCTCTGTCTCTCTCTCAAATAATAAACATTAAAAAAAATTTAAAGTAAGAAGACAAAAATATGATAAGGCTTCAGTAACAACTTCAAAAGTTAACTTTTTTTTTTTTAAATGATGCCTGTGGATGATGATTTAATTCATTCATGCAGAAGTTATACTTATGTAATGAACATGACTTTTCATTTAGATCAAATGACTAGATCTAAATTAATTTCATTTATATCCGATTCCAAATTTTCTTATGAATTTAAAAAGGGGTGCAGAATAGTTGCTATTAAGTTGTCTTCAGTGGCAAAAAGTAGATTTTATAAATAGTTAAATGATGTAAGTCTTATGTAAATATTATCAGATGCTTCAAAAAGAAACCCAGTCAAGTTAATTTCAATAATGGATCAAATATTAGCCCATTCAGAGAAGCTAAATAAAGACTAGTTAGAAGTTAATTCTGTTGAAGGTAAAATATCTGATGTTACTATGACTGCAATTTTAAATTGAGCTAAACATTCAACTTGAAGAATTATTTTGTTTTTCAGTAAAAATACAAGTAAAAAATTTAAAGAAGCACAGCCTCATGACAAGTAGAATATTTCCACTAAGTTACCATACCAAAGAACAAAAGTATACTCAAAATTATTTGCAGTACACACAATTCCTAATAGCATTCAAAGAAGCACCAATATTCTAAAGATGGAGGTAAAAATTATAGAAAAATACATAAATATTTAAATATACACAGAGTAAATAAATTATAGAATTAGTGTGACAAAGATGTTGACTACAAAAATTCAGCATGGCAGCACATACTTTCACTCTTTGTTTCTTTTATTTTTTTATTTTTTTAATGTTTATTTTTGGGAGACAGAGTGGGGGAGGGGCAGAGACAGAGGGAGACACAGAATCTGAAGCAAGCTCCAGGCTCTGAGCCTTCAGCACAGAACCAGACGCGGGGCTCGAACCCACGCAGCACAGGATCATGACCTGGGCTGAAGTCAGACGCTGTTCAACTGACTGAGCCACCCAGGTGCCCCTCACTCTGTTTCTTAACATTAACCAGTTTTTAGTTATGTTTGGGCTTCTGAAAAACTACTTTATAAATCAACTTAAATGTCCTACAATGGTATTAAACACTGTTTAAATCAATCTTCTCTAACTGGCATGCATTTTTATTAAAAATCAGCTGTAAATCTTTAATCAGCATATTCAACAAGGGGAAGACAAAAAAATTCAGCCTTTGAGTTTTCAGTAAATTGAGACTTTTGAAAGCAAAGCTTGCAAACAGGTAGACATTTAACTATAATCTTGCAAAAGCAAAAGTGAAATTGAACAAATTAAACAAAGAGAACTCAAATGGTGTTCAAGATTTAAGTTTTAACTTCTGTAATTACTCTTTCAAACATCTTAACTGTGGGAGTTATCTTTTGATAGAATTTCTATTTTTATTTCAATAAATTGATATGCAACACCAGAGCAGAACGAAATAGAGATGGCCTCTGGTTTTGGAGCATCTACGTTTGGTGAAACTCTTGAAATAATTTGACAAGATTTTAATTGTAAAAATATTTTTCAAAGAAAGGTACATTTGACTGAGGCAAAGTAACAGTCCTGTGAAAATACATATAGTCTAAAATAGACACCAATTTTATTGCAAAAATTAGAATTATGAACAACCTCCATTTATGTTGCTAAATATAAACATCATCTTTGAAATTGCCAAGTATGTCGATGCTCATAAAGAAAGTAGCTTTTCATTTAAAAATATTATGGTCAATATAAAAAGATTAATTCAAAATATTGCTATTTGAAGTTTATTAACCATAAAATGAAACCTTGAAGAACTTTTCCATTTTATTTTAATAATGTAATTAAGACCATATGAAAAAAAAATACAATATTCAAAAATCCAAATGAGATACATAGGCTAAAAAATTGCTTAAGATACATGAACATACAAGAATACATTATTTTCTTTAATGGTACTTTTTTTCATTTTAGATATTCAGCATAAAGTTTGTTTTGTTTTAATATACATAGAAAGACATCCTTATTTTGTTTTAGAAATAATGAAAAATATTTTTGAAAAGAACCATTTTATACGTCTGAAAATATAACAAATCCAAATTGTTAATCGAAAATTACAAATTTTATTCAGTAAATTATATGGTCAGTCTAGCCATCAACTTCCCCAATGCCTGACCTTGAACTAGTAATTATCAGATGCCAAAGATGGGTCATTATGTTTTCTCCATGCCCAGCTGTGAGAAGTAAGGGAGATAATTCATTTTCAGAAATACCAAATAAAAGCTGTGGTGTCTGATTGACAATAGGCTTACAACCTATTGGAAATACGTACAAACTCTCATCCCCACACACACAATGGAGTCCCAAACCCTTAGACACTTCATTTTCTGGTTCTTCTGCCCCTCTCTCTTTTACTGGTCTATTTTCACGGGCTTTGCAATGAACATTCACCAAAGAACAAAGAGAGGAGGGACTGAAAGTCTCTGTGTTACCTCAGGTAATGTACATTTTTTCCAATCAGACTACTTTTTGCCTTACATGGACACAGGCAACATCCAGGTAAGGCTGTAACCTCTATAGTATTCAGCCAGTGAGGAACCGGTGGCGGGGGGGGGGGGGGGGGGGGACTTGCATGCTAGGAGGCTAGGAGATAAATTGTCTGCTCTAATTGTCCTGAGTGTGCTTGTCCATCAGACACCTGTTCTTTCAAGAATGTTGATTAAAACTTCGCTTCACGGTGCTCTGAGTCTTTGTGTCCCTCCTTTGACTGGGTCAATAGGCTTATTTCTAACACAATCTCTGACAGCTAAATGCATACAAATAAACATATAGCATGAGATAGAATATAACTTTAGGGATTAAGCCAATGGATCCTGGTGTCATGCCATTAGGGTTTGAAGCCCCAGAACTGCCACTTTCTAGTTGTGTGACCTTGCTTCAATATCCTCATTTGTATAATAGTCTCAGCCACGTGACAGTCAAATCAGTCAATAGGTGTAAAGCATTTACACAGTGTCTAGCACATAGTGAAAACACAACAAGAGGGGCTGATCTCAGTTTTACAATCTTTTTTATTTTTATTTTTTATTTTTTAATGTTTATTTTTGAGAGAGAAATAATGAATACACACATGCATGAGCAGGGGAGGAGCAAAGGGAGAGGAGGACAGAGGCTCCAAAGTGGGCTCTGTACTGATATCAGAGAACTCATGAACTCACAAACTGAACCATGGGATCATGACCTGAGCTGAAGTTGGACACTTAACTGACTGAGCCACCTAAGTGTCCCTCTGAGTTTTACAATCTAAATAACTACATTATTACAAGCTTGATTAGAATTCTCTGCTATCCACAATTTCCCTTCCACTCATATTGATGTCCCTAAGTCCCTTCTTTCCATAAACATGAGAACTGCCACTGTCTAGCATCTTGAATTCTTTCAACTTCCTTCTATTCCTTGTATCCCCAGCCATTTTTTTTTCAGTTACTCTGTCTGATTCCTTCCATATTTCAGCCTGCCTTAAGGCAAGCCAACCTCAATTTCTGACTCTCTTTGTTCGATTTGCCAAATCTGTGCCTCAACTATAGCCTACCTGTAGCAAGGACACTTCTGAACCCAATCCACCAACAGATAGGGAGGTTGTACGTATGAATCAAAATTTGCTGATGGGACTTTCACAGGCTCAGAGGAAAACTACAATGGATTTCTCCTGCCATGGATCCCCAAGCTAGAAAACAACAGATTCATAGATGGTGTCATCCTTCACAAGTCCCCAGGCTCCAGTCCAGTAGTCCTCCTGTTTTGCTTCAATCCATGGGCTCAACTAATTACTAAGATGGATTCACATGTGAGTATGCCAAACACCATCTTTATTTGTCTGGATTTAGGATTCTAGCAAAAGGGAAGCAAGAATGGCTTCTAGCCCAGGGATGCATTTGCAAAAAGACAAAGCAAACAAAAGGAATAGACTGACTGGCCAGAAGTTCTGAACAAATGCTTCTCTTGATAACACTTACTAGTGAAACAAACACTGAATGGGATGGCTGTGCTTGCTTCTCCAGGTAAGATAAGCCAAGTGTTTTTAAGTCAAATCCTCACCTGCATGAGAGAGGTTAAGACTTCCTGGGTGCAAGGAAGTGAATTCTCATTCTATCCACAAGTTGTATGGGTGTCTGGGTCTAGGTAATTGAATCACAAGTGCCACCCAATTTTACTAAAGCTAAAGTCCTAATAAGAGAAGCATAGAGTGTTTCCTCCAGTTTCAGAATCTTGGGAATTCCAGTGACAATTTCTCTTCTCTTCCTGAGGCATGCTCGTGGCATGTTGGTGACATGTTTGTTTTATCTGTGTTCAAATATATTCATCATATGGCTAAGAACTGGCACCCTTCTCTGTTCCTCCTTAAGATGAATCCCTTTTCCCTATTGGTGATGACCCTTCTACTCTCCCCTAATACCTGGCTTGTTTGCTCCCAGTCTGGTCTTCTCTCAACCCCAGACATTGGTCACATTATTTCCTAGTTTCCTGTTGTGATGTTCCAGCTCTTCTGGCTCCCACATTTATGCATCCACCCAACTCTCTCTGTGACTATGGAGTAGGGAAAGGCTCTCCTATTTCCCAGAGTCCCCTGGAGCAGAGGGCTCTTGTTCCACAACAAGCAAGGCTGCCATGTGCTCTTTCAAATCCAATCTTTGGAGCTCAGTCTTTATTACACTCAGCAAACTAGACTAATCAACTCTAGTACTAGTACCAAGATTACATGCCAAACGTCCTTTTTGCTCTCATCATTCATTCAATGGTCATTTCCTGAGAATTCACCTTTCACCAGGCTCTGAGTTAGAAGCTAAATGTATGGGTATGAAAGATACTGTTTCCATTTGTATTATTTTCCTGGGCTACTGTAACAAAGGACCACAAACTGGGAGGCCTCAATAACAGAAATTTACTGTCTCACTGTTCTGAAGTCCAGAAATCCAGAATCAGTGTGTCAGCAGAGTTGGTTTCTTCTGGAGGGCTCTGAAGGAAAATCTGTTCCATTATTTCCTCCTAGTTCCTGATTCTCGCTGGTAATCCTTGGCATCCCTGACTTGCAAATGCATCACTCCAATCTCTGCCTCTCTCTTCACATGGCCTTCTTTTGTGGATTTGGAGTCTACCTTAGTCCAATATGACCTCATCCTAAGTTAATTAATTAGATCTGCAAAAATCTTCTTTCCAAGTAAGTCATATTCTGAGGTTCTAGGTGGAAATAAATTAGGGGAAAACACAAAGTGAGTGCACAGCTCTTGGGGAGCTCACAGTCTAGTGGTAGATTGGGATAATTAAGGAAGAAATTGCCATCTCTTTTAATGTGAGCTGTGGGAGAAATAAGCTAGGATGCTATGAAAGCATGAAGGAAGAACACCCACCTAGCTTGGTATTAGAGAAAATTTCTCTAAATAGTTATATTTTTAAATGAGAGTAGAGAGATAAATAAAAATCAGTTAAGGCAGGGCCATTTGGAAGGATTATCAGAAAATACTAATGCCCCAATAGATACTGGTGACCATGAATCTAAAGTAGCACCAGGGCAGGGCACCTGGGTGGTTCAATCAGGTAAGCGTCCAACTTTGGCTCAGGTCATGATCTCACGGTTCATGGGTTTGAGCCCTGCATCAGGCTCTGTGCTGACAACTCAGAGCCTGGAGCCTGATTTGGATTCTTTGTCGCCCTCCCTCTCCCTCTCTCTCTCTCTCTCTCTCTCCCCCTTCCTTGCTCACTCTCTGTCTCTCTGTTTCAGGAATAAATAAATTGTCAAAAAAAATTTTTTTTAAGTAGCACCAGGGCACCTGAGTGGTTTAGTTAGTCGATTAAGCATCTGACTCTTGATTTTAGCTCAGACCACCGTCTCACAGTTTGTGGGATAGAGCCCACCAACACAGGCTGCACACTGATATCATAGAGCTTTCTTGGGTTTCTTGTCCTCTCTCTCTGCCCTTCCCCTCTCTCAAAATAAATAAATAAACTTAAAAAAAATTAAAGTAGCACCACTTTTCAGGTTTGTCTATTATTCTGTATGTAGGTGTACCCAGAAATCCCAATACAAGAAAAATGAAGGCAGATGATTTTATTTATCCAGGTTCATGGAATTGTTAGGGAGAGAAAATGGGGGTGAGGACATTGGCCAGAATGCTCTATAGGAAATGAATGAACTTGAAAGGACATTGATAGATGGGATGGCATAGAAAAGCAAAGGTCTGCCATCTCAATAATGTGAAGGATTTGATGAAGGCCCTAAGTGGCAGAAGGCATAGAAGTTGAGCTCAGACAGTAGAAAGATCCAGATATGAGAAGATCCCAGGTGCAGGGAGGTCAGGTGGATATTTTTGCATGCGACCTGGAATGAAAGCAGGTCTTAGAGGTGTAAAAGACTGTAGACCAGGTGGCCAAATTGCTCAAATTGTGATGAATAACTAAATGGATGGTAAAAAGAAAGCAGCAGAAAGTTTTAAATTTAGACGTCATGAGCCTCAAACGATAACCACCATAGTTGCTAACATTTATGAAGCGCTTTCTGTGAGCCAGGCAGTGATATGTCTATTAACTTAATCCTCAAAATGTCCTTGTGGGGGATCCACTGTTCTCCCCAATTTACAAATGAGCACTGGTCAGATAACCTTCCAGTAAGCAGTACAGCAGGATTTTCTTCCAGGCTAGCTCCCAATTGGGCACATTTAGCCACTGCTACAAATGAGAGAGGACTGGTAAATGTGAATACAGAGTGATAGATTGAAAGGGGAACTGAGGAGTAAAGAGAAGATGAACACTTTCTGGAGAGGTGGCCAGAAATCAGTGTCAGTAGGGGATGTGGAATCTTAGTTTCATCAGGTAGAAAGAAAATTTAGTGAGGACTTTGATGATGGGCATGTACCTATTTCACATATAACAAGATCTTAAAGGTTCCAGTGCTCAAGGAAGGTCAACAATGCAAACGTAGATTTTTGGAAACAGAACTGTAAAACAACATCGGGTGCAGAAAAGGCCTGTACCATATTATAGATAAAGACTTGTGTGGATGTGAAGCAGGATAGATTATCTCATTTTAAGATTTCACAGGTAACCTAACTAAAGAGGTAAAACATCTCTACTCTGAAAACATAGAAGACTTACAAAAGTAATTGAAAAGGATACAAAGAAATGGAAAAGTATTCCATGCTCATGGATTGTAAGAACACTGTTAAAATGTCTACACTACCCAAAGCAATATATACATTTAATGCAATCCCTATCAAAATGCCACCAACATTCTTCACAGAGTTAGATCAAATAATCCTAAGATTTGTATGGAACCACAAAAGACCCTGAGTAGCCAAAGCAATCCCTAAAAAGAAAAACAAAAGTGGAGGCATCATGATTCCAGATTTTAAGCTATATTACAAATTTGTAATCATCAAGACAGTATGGTACTGACACAAAAACAGACACATAGATCAATGGAACAGAATAGAAGATCCAGAATGGACCCACAACTATATGGTCAACTCATCTTTGACAAAGCAGGAAAGAATATCCAATGGAAAAAAAAGCAGTCTCTTCAACAAGTGGTTTTGGGAAAACTGGACAGCAACATGCAGAATAATAAAACTGGACCACTTTCTTACACCATACACAAAAATAAATTCAAAATGGATGAAAGACCTAAAAATGTGAGATGGAAAACCATCAAGATCCTAGAAAAGAACATAAACAGCAACCTCTGATCTCAGTCTGGGCAACTTCTTTCTAGAAACATCATCAGAGGTAAGGAAAACGAAAGCAAACATGAACTCTTGGGATGTTATCAAGATAAAAAGCTTTGGCACAGCAAAGGAAACAATCAATAAAACAAAAGGCAGCCTATGGAATGGGAGAAGATATTTGCAAATGACATATCTAATAAAGGGTTAGTATCCAAAATCTATAAAGAACTTATCAAACTCAACACCCAAAAAACAAACCACTCAGTTAAGAAATGGGCAGAAGACATGAATAGCCAACTCTCCAAAGAAAACATCCAGATGGCTAACAGACACATGAAAAGATGCTCAACACCACTCATCATTAGGGAAATACAAATCAAAACTATGACAAGATACTACCCCACACTTGTCAAAATGGCTAAAATTAATACAAGAAACAACAGGTGTTGGTGAGGATGCAGGAAAAGGGGAACCCTCTGGCACTGCTGGTGGAAATGCAAACTGGAGCATCCACTCTGGAGAACAGTATGGAGGTTCCTCAAAAAACTAAAAATAAAACTACCCTTCAATTCAGCAATTGCACTATTAGGTATTTACCCAAATAATACAAAAATACAGGTTTTAATGCACCCCAATGTTTATAGAAGCTTTATCAACAATAGCCAAACTATGAAGAGAGCCCAAATCCCCATCGATTGATAAATGGATAAAGAAGATGTGGGGTGTGTATGTATTACTCAGCCACCAAAAAGAATGAAATCTTGTCATTTTCAATGACATGGATGGAGCTATAATGTATTATGCTAAGCAAAATAAGTCAACCAAAGAGTGACAAATATAATATGATGTCACTCATATGTGGAATTTAAGAAACAAAAAACAGATAAACATATGGGAAGGAGGGGGTGGGGATAGAAGAAAGGGAAACAAACCACAAGAGACTCTTAATAATAGAAAACAGGGCTTGAACTCATAAACTGTGAGATCATAACCTGAGCCAAAGTCAAGAGTCTGATGCCTAACCGACTGAGCCACCCAGGTGCTGCAAGAGACTCTTAACTATAGAGAACAAACTGAGGGTTGACAGAGGGAGGTGGGTGGGGGATGTACTAAATGGGTGATGGGTATTAAGGAGGACACTTGTGATGAGCACTGGGTGTTGTATGTAAGTGATAAATCACTGAATTCTACTTCTGAAACTAATATTGCACTGTATATTAACTAACTGAAATTTAAATTAAAAAAAGAAAGAAAGAAAATAAATTGATACCCCCCCCCCAAAAAAAAAAGGTTTCACAGGTTAGGGGCACATGGGGCTCAGTCAGTTGTGTGTCTGACTCTTGATTTTGGTTCAGGTCATGATCCCAGGGTCGTGGGATGAAGCCCCACATCAGACTCCACACTGAACATGGAGCCTGCTTGGGATTCTCTCTCTTTCTCCCTTTGTCCCTCTCCCCCACTTGCATGCTCTTTCTCTCTAAAATAAAAATAAATTAAATTAAATTAAATTAAATTAAAATAAATAAATAAAAATTAAAAATTAATAAAAAGATTTCACAGGTTAAATATAAAGACTTGGAGAGTTTAAAGTAAAAGCAATAAAATTATGCAATAATGGGTAGACCCATTTTTTAGACCCATTTTTTACTAACGAAAAAAATGACAATCCATTATGATAAAAATGTCATATAACAATTCTATATGTCTAACAGTACATAAAAATTCAATTTTTAAACCCAATAATACACTCTCAAAATAAAAAATTAAGTAGCAAATCCTGACAGATTTATGTATTCAAGTTTAATCAAATAAATAACCATATTGCAGATAATGGGGCTCATGTTTCTCTTCCTCAGGAAAGAAAATTACAAATAAGAAAGTGGAAGAAACTAGAAAGTACGTTTAGGTTTGGTTTTCATTTGGAAGTATGAACATAAACTCATGTTTTTTAAACATAAAAAGATTATATAAATAGATGACAGATGATTGATAGAACGATAGATAGATAAATATATGATAGATGGATGGATGGATGGATGGATGGATAGATGGATGAATAGATGGATGGAAGGAGGGGAGAAGGAAGGTGGGAAGGTTGCCTAGAGGAGGCAAAGACACCATTGAAGTAATAAACGTACCTAAACCTAAACCTAAACGTACCTAAACCCTGAAGTAGAAATCTTACTTCTACTAAGTTTTTGACTAAAAAGAACCAAGACTTTTTGAAGAACAGTCTGGTTCCAGGGTGAAGGAAGAAAAAATACAGAATCAATATGAACCATCATTCTTTACTGTTAAGTGAGAAAATGCCAGTAGATATGTATCTTGTTGAGATATAATTCACATAACATAAAATTCACCATTTTAAAGTTTTAAAGTGAATAAAAGTGGGTTTTAGTATATTCACAAATTTATGAAACCATTATCACTATATAATTTCATAAATTTTTCACACCCCAAAATAGAAACCCCAAGCCCTATAGCAGTCACTCCTCGTATCCCCCTCCCTGCAGCCCCTGGAAACAATGAAGCCATCTCTGTCTCTATGGATTTGCCTATTCTGGACATTTCACATAAATGGAACCGTATAACATACGTCCTTTGGTATCTGGCTTGTTCCACTTAGCATAATATGTTCAGGTTTATTCATGTTATACTGTGCATCAGTATTTTACCCAGTTTTATTGCTCAATAATATTCCATTGTATAGACATGCCATATGTGTTATCTATCCATTAGTCGAGTTGTTTCCACTTTGTGGCTATTATTAATAATGCTGCTATGACCATTGCTGCATACTTTTCACAAATGTGTAAGAATAAGAGGTTTGAGGATGAATAAGCCAGCTTTGGAGGTGCTGGCAATATGCACTGTTCATTATACCACCTTGCTTGGGCTTCGTGGTGGGCTTAGTGTGGGATGGGAAACAGAATCATGGGTAAACCATTTGCCAAGGGCAAAAGCCGACCTTAAAATTTAATTTAATTAATGACTCATTCTCCTGGGTGGGAGAGCATCTCTGAGCTTCCACCTCTAATCAAGTGTGACCTCATGAAAGGAAAGACAGGCCTGCTCTGAAAAGTCATAGAGCTCCGGCACCAAAAATAACAACTACAGTGCTGTTTCAATGTATACTCGCAAATTCAATATATGAAGATAAAATATTGTGGAGAACGTCAGTGGGCATCCAGTGTTTCCTTCCCTGTATTCACTTTATCCATAAAAAGGGGGACTTTTATTTAACTCCCCAGAAGATGAAAATATTGGAATGAATACTTAGCTTTTCTCTGAACTCTTGTATTTTCTCTTTCTGTACTTAATTAGCGTCTAAGACACTCACTAGCTTTGAGGGAGTGCTTACTTTGCTCCAAAGCTGTAATAAGACACCACCCCATGCTCTCACCAGCCCCCTTACTTCCTGACATCTGGGTCTATGATAAGAGCAATGAACCCTGCTTTCTCACCTCATGCACTAAAACCTGGGCAAGTCTTTGCACCTTGCCCCCTCCCTTGTAGGAGAGAAAACTGGTGGCCCTCTTTTGCCTTTAGCTAACTGGAACCCTTATATTTAAGGATTACAGGTGCATCCCAGAAACACATGAGTCATGTAGATATTCATGTTTTTTGCTTTTGCTCTGTTATAACTCAAGAGAGAAGGAGAAGGTATCTTAGTCACTCTCTCCCGACTTCAACAAAAGCAATTCTATAATTCAAGCTTTCAGAGATTCTAAATCAAAATTAGGTATGCAACAGTTTTTGAATATTGTGACACATCCCCATAGATCAGCTTCATCTTCTACCAAGAATAGAAGAGAGAGAGTGTGAGGGAAGACCTAAGAGAGAGTTGGTAGAAGGGAAGGGAAGAGAGTGTTAGGAAACCCAGTGTTTTAGAGTGGGTAGTGCCTCCTGGCTCTGGCTGGCCAGCCCAGGAAGGAGGTGTGTGGGCTGGATGTAGAATTAATTGAATTTCACAACTTGCCTCCCATTCCTGCTGACACAAAGTGCCTTGCAAGGAGGGAAGCATCACAGGAGGCCAACACAATGGCAAGACCAAGGCTGGGCACTGCTGTGAGCCTTTCTTTATACAACTCCTGGCTCAAAATAGCTTGCCTATTAGCGCCCCAGCCGAGTGCCCCCACAGGCAAAGCAGGAAGAAGTGTGCTGTCTCTAAGATACAGGCTGCCCTCTGCTCCAAGATGAAACCATAGATCTGCAGTAGCCCCTTCTGCTCTTGGAGCCACAGAGGCCTCACCTGTTAAGAAGGTATTCTGATGGCATGAATCTGAAGTTCCTTCTAGCTGTGACACTGTGTTTATCTAAGGATCAGCTCAAGACCTCCTCTAGCATCAGTCTCCCATCCCCATGAATGTGCAGTATCTGTGCATACTTAGGGCACATGCTTCCTGCTTCATTTCTCCACTTAGATATTGACCAAGCACAGGACACGCTTTGTACCTTACATGACTTTCCATAGGTTGCCATATGCCATCTTCACAAAACATAGTGTGAGGGATGAACAAGGAGTCCCATTTTCCTAATAAGGAGATAAAGGCTCAAAGAATTTAGGGGACTTACCCGATGCCTAAAAACTTGTAAGAAGAGCTGGAATTAAAATTTAAACTATAAACTCCAAAGTCAGGGGCTGTTTCCACAGAGCTATTCTACCTACATGAAAACTGAATTGCTTCTGTGACCATTCCCATTTTGTCATTACTAAATACATGTTTATTAATGAATGGCTGTCTAAATGAATATATGATTTATTAGGTTAAATGCATTGGAGCATTTGATCAGTGAACAGAAACATTATTGCTAATAACATTTTTTGCCAACAAATTCTGACTTCTTCAAATAACATTTCTAAAAATACTCTGTGCGACCTTCATTTATTCATGCATTCATGCATTTAAAAAATGGTACCTACAAGACGTAGGCACTGTGCCAGGGGTTGGTCCAAAGAAGAAATGCTCCCTGAATACATAGCACACACGGTCTTGTGGGAGGACAGCCTAAATTAAATGAGTATGAATTCACAACAGGGATATGTGCTGGGAGGAAAATTTGCCCTGGGAGTTAAGAGTGTGTCCTGGGGAGTCAGGTCTGGCTTTCCCGTGGATGTGTTGGTTCAGCTGAGATGACCAGGATGTGGAGACATTAACCAGGTGGAGGGGGCCCAGAGCAGACTCTGTGTAGCAGACAGCATGTGCAGAGGTGCCTCAGGAGGAAGGAACTGAAAGAAAGCTACAGAGGCTGAGATGAGCCTGTGAGGGAGATGAGGTCCACATTCATTAAGGACAGAGACAGCCTTACTACTGGTAACTGTGAACTTTGCTACGCTTACACTCATCTCAACCTCCGCAGGTACCCTCAGTCTGGGGAGCTCCTTCTTTCCAAGGCAGGGCCCTCTATTCACACGCTGCAGCTCACTCCCACCATCTTCCAGGGTTCACATTTTGTAATTTCCTCTGGGTTCAACCTCATCGATGTCCCTTTCTCTTGGGCAGGATTATTTCTAGTATGCAAACACACCCTACTATCTCCTATCTTAAACAAAAACTGAATTAACTGATCCACACATTCCCTTAACATCTGTTGTGGTGCTTTCTTTTTATAAATAAAATTCTTTTTTTTTTTCCAAGCGTATTTATTTATTCTGAGAGGGAGAGAGAGCATGCAAATCAGGAAGTGGCAGAGAGAGGGAGAGAGAGAATCCCAAGCAGGCTCTGCATTATCAGTGCAGAGCCTGACATGGGGCTTGAACCCATGAACGGTGGGTCATGACCTGAGCCAAAGTCAGGCACTTGACTAGCTGAGCCACCCAGGCACCCCTATAAATAAAATTCTTTATAAAGAGAATTCTTCATGAGCAATTTCTCACCTTTCATTCTCTTTTTCTTTCTCCTCCTCTCACACACAGAGAGACAATTTTTTTTATTGGAAAATATAGCACACATTTATAGAACCCCAAGAACCAATTAATTACCACCCAGGTCAAAAACAGAGTAATAGAACAGTGTCACCACCTTAGGGCTCTCCCCTGCTCTTCCCTGTTCTCTCTCTCTCTCTGCTCTCCAAAGTTAACTATTCTTATTTTACTTAACACTTTCTTACTTTGCTTTGTAGTTTTACCACCTGCACTTGCATCCTTACCTGCCATAGTTTAGCTTGCCTGATGTTTTGTATTTACATAAACATAACCATGTGGTAGGAAATTGTTTGAATCTGCTTTCTTCCGATCCACACCACGCTTGTGAGATTCACTATTGTTACACAAAGCTGTAATTTATACATTGTTATTAAAAAAATCTTCCATTATATGAACATTGCTCTTTATTTTAGCCATTTTTTAATGTTTATTTATTTTTGAGAGAGGCAGAGAGAGAGACAGAGAGACAGTGAGACAGAGGATCCAAAGCAGGTTCCATGCGGTCAGTGGAGACCCTGACGTGAGGCTCGAACTTGTAAACCATGAGACTGTGACCTGAGTTGAAGTTGGACGCTTAAACGACTGAGCCACCCAGGCACCCCTCTTTATTTTATTTTTGATAGACATTGGATTTTTCATAGTTTGGGGCTTTGAAAATCTTGCTATGAGCATCCTTGCACCTGCCTATTGGCATATATCTATAAAGGTTCGTTTTCAGATGTACAGGTACAGAAGTGAGGGATTGTAGGCTGTAAATACCTTCCACTTTAACATATAATGCCCAATGTTTTCCAGAATAACTCACACCAGCTTACACTCTCACCAGCAGAGTTTCTTTTGTTGTACATATTTGTCAGCACTTAGAAATAGTAGTCATTTTTTCTTTTTCTCTTAGCCATTCTGGTGAATGGAATGTTGGATTAAGTTATGATTTAATTTGTACTATTCTGATTACTGACATAAAATTGAGCACTTTTTGAAATATATTAATGGCCAATTGAACAAACAACTTTGGTAAATGTTTGTTCAGATATCTTGCCCATTTTTCTATTGAGTAGTCTATTAGATTTTCTCAGTGAAATAGTTAGATTCTATATGTAAGTGCTTTATTGGTTATATGGGCTGCAACACATTCTTCCAGTCTGTAGCTTGTTTTATTTATTTTTTTCATTTCTTAATAATGACCTCTGTTAAACAAAAGGGATTCACTCAAAATAGTCCCATTTTCAATATTTTCCTTTATATTTACAGATATTTATGTCTTATTTTAAAAAGCTTTTCCTACACCAAAATCATGAGCATATTTTCATACATTATCTTCTAGAAAAATGTTATTGTGTTGTAATTCATATATAGATTTACAGCCCTCTTGAGATTTACTTTTGTGGTAGGTACGAGACAGGGTTCAAATTTTGTTTTTGTCCATTTGGACAATTTACCCACTACTATTTACTATTTATTATATTCTGTTTATTTTCCTACTGCTCTGTAATTCTTCCTTAGTTTAAACCAAGTGACTATGTATGAGTAGGTATGAATCTGGGCTGTTTGTGATTCCTTTGGTCTACTTGTATAATTTATAAAATATCATACTGCATTATGTATGGTATTTGGGATAACATTCTTTAAAGATATTCTTTATTAGATCAAGGCAATTCCCTTTCATTCCTAGGTTGCTAAGACATCAAAGATGAATGGATGTTCAGTTTTATCTCTGCCTCTTTTGCAATGATCATATAATGGTTCTTTCTTATTCTGTTAGTGTAATAAGTCACATAATTTTTAAATAATCAAACTAATCATTTCACCTGGAATTAACCCAACATGGTCATGATACTTGATACTTTATATATCTATAACAGGTTCTGTTTGCAAAAATGTCTTAGGTTCCCTGATCTATCTTCACAAGTGAGATTTTCTTCTATTTTTCATTTATATAATGTACTTGTTATATTGTGATATTAAAGTTATTCTGGACACACAAAACAAATACAGCAGTATGTTCCTACTCGGAGGAAAAATTTTTATTTTATTCCAAATGTCAAGAAAGTTTTCATTTTATTGCATTTTATTGTAGTGTTTATTTATTTTTGAGAGAGAGAGAGCAAGAGCGAGTGGGGGAGGGGCAGAGAGAGAAGGAGATAGAGAATCCCAAACAGACTCCACACAGCCAGCGCAGAACCCGACACAGGACTCAAACTCACAAACGGTGAGAACGTGACCTGAGCCAAAATCCAAAGTCAGATGCTCACCCAACTGAGCCACCCCAGTGCCCCTCAACATATTTTTTTTAAAGCAAACAGCTATAAAGGATATTTTAGGGAAATGTGAGTGTAGATTAAACTAATGGTGATTTTTTTTTGATGTATGGTAATAGTGATGTGGTTGTATGGTAAAATGTCCTTTCTCAGGGGAAAAAAGTACTAAAATATTTAGGAGTGAAGTGTTATGATGCCTGTAGTCAATGTCCAAATGTTTGACAAGAGTGTGCACGTATATAAAGAGAGATGGAATGAGTGTGGCAAGACATTAAGAATATCTGAGTAAAGGGTAAATGTTCACTGTACAGATTTTTAACCTATTTATGGGCTTGAAAATTTCTAAAAATAAAAAGACAAAATTAATGGGAGGGGGGAAGGAAAGAAAGCTTTCAACTTTCACCATTTTCCACCCTAAATATTGATAGAACTTTCCAAGGACATTCAATCTAGGTATGAATTTTTCTTTGCTAGAAGTTTTTAAATTCCAGATTAACCTTCTTTAACATTCAGGGTACTCTTCTAATTTTCTCCTTTTATCAAGTTTAGCATTTTCTTTTTTTAGGTATTTCTTTATTTAGTCTACATTTCCAAACTTAATATTGTAATGCCATTCATCATACACTCTCATTATCCACCCTATGTTTTTAGCACCTATGTTGATGTTTCCTTTTTATTCCTCACAATGAATAATTGAGTCTTCTTTTGTGTGTGTATATGTGTGTATGCATGCATATGTGTGCATATGTGTGTGCGTGCGTTTGGGGCATTAACAATTTTATTAGTCTTTTTAAGGGATAGCTTTTACTTTTAATCTCCTCCCTCCATGTTTCCAATCTCACTTCTATTCTTATCTTTATGGTTTCCTTCTCTAAGTTTTATGTGAGTTTAATTTGTTTTACTTTCTTAACTTCCTGAGAAAGAGGCTTAGGACACTAACTTTTCAGCTTTTATTTTTTTGTGATATTCATATTTAAAGTCATAAGTTTTAGGGGCACCTGGGTGGCTCAGTTGGTTAAGCGTCCAACTTTGGCTCAGGTCATGATCTCATGGTTTGTGAGTTTGAGCCCTAAGTGTGACAGCCCTTTGTGCTGACAGCTCAGAACCTGGAGCCTGCTTAGGATTCTGTGTCTCATTCTCTCTCTGCCCCTCCCCCACTTGTACTCTGTCTCTCTCTGTCTCTCAAAAATAAATAAATGTAAAAAAACACTTTAAAAAATAAAGTCATAAGTTTTACTCTAAGATTGTATGTACTGACATCTCCAAAATTTTAATGCGAATTTTCATTATCATTCATTTCAAAGATTTTCTAATTTTATTTGATATTTATGTTGATATATGGGTATTTGGAACCATGCTCCTCAATTTTTAGACATATGGGAATTTCCTCATCATTTTTGTTACTGAGTTACAGTTTAGTGTGCCTCTGGTCAATGAGCCTACTCTAGAATTTCAATCCTTCAAAATGTGTTCAGCTTCCTTTTACCACTCAGCACGTGGTCAGTATTGGTAAAGTTTCCATGTATACTTGGAAATAAGGTTCATTCTGTGTTTGCTGCATGTGATATTGTGTAGATAGCCTAATCTGTCAAATTCGCTAATTATTCTGCTCAAATCTTTCATACCCTTACTGATTATTTTTCCTGGTTCTTTGACCAGTTACTGAGAGAAATGTTAAAATTTCTGGATATGATTTAGATTAGTCTTTTTCCCTTTGTACTTGTCAGTTTTGGCATTAAATTAAAAGTTCTGTTAGTAGGAGCATACATATTAGAATTGATAATAAAGCTGTTAGCATTATAAAATGTCTTTCCCTCACTGAATATTTCCAGAGCTAACCACTTTCTTGAATTCCAGACTTCTACATCCAACTGTCCACTCAACAGGTCTACCTGATGGTCTAACAGGCATTACATATCTGAAACTGAAGTCCTGGTTTTCCCTCTTAAACTCATTCTTCCTCTAGATTTTTCTCTTTCAATAAATAGCACTGCCATTCCTCCAGTTGCTCAGATCAGAAATATAGTTATACTTCATGATTTCTCCCTTTCCCGCCAATGTATTGGCTTAATACCAAAGTGTTGAACAAGCTACTTTCCTTCTGGAGGTTCTAGGAGATAATGGGCTTCTTTGTCTTTTCCAGCTTCTAGGTGTTGCTTGAATTCCTTGGTTTGTGGCCTTTCCTTGCATCTTCAAAACCAGTAGGCTACCATGTTCAAATATCTCTCCTACTCTCATGTTCATGCCTCCCCCTCTTATAGAGACTCTCGAAAATAGAATGGGTCCATTCAGATAGTGCAAGGTAATCTTCCCATCTCAAGATCCTTCACTTAATCACATATACAATATTCCATTTTCCATGTAAAGTAACATATTCACAGGTTTGAGAATTAGTACCTGGGCATCTTTGAGGGTCCATTATTCGGCCTACCACAGTTGGTGTGAAAACTCAGGCTAAATAATAGAGGCCAAGCAAACAAATTTCTTTCTCCATGAACCAAGGTTTACAGAGGTTCTATTGTGTCCATGGCACCACTGTTGTGTGGATATCCAGAAACTCTGGAATATGGTTTGAAGTCTTTATAGCCTGAAATTCAAACTCTCCAAATTTCCCCACTATTTGCTTCACCAAGCAGAATGACCAGATATCTATCCTTCCTATCTCAGACCTGGATCAACATTGTTCCCTCCCTCTCCTCTCTATCCTTTTTTCCATATTCTGATTCCTTCTTTTTAATCATATGGTAGTGCTGTCTCAAGAGTACTACTTTGGAAAAGATGATAGGGGTCTTAGATTCAAATGTGCTAATATTGCATATAGACTTTAAATCCTAATAAGACTGTCAACTTGGAGGCATTTAGTATTTTTTACATAGAAATATAAGAGGGGTGCCTGGCTGGCTCAGTTGGCAGAGCATGTGACTCTTGATCTCAGGGTTGTGAGTTTAAGCCCCACATTTGGCATAGAGATTACTTAATTTAAAAAAAATCTGTTAAAAAAAGAATACAAAAAAGAAATATAAGAATTATTGTCTCTTTCCTTATCTTCTGTAGAACTAATCATATCTTCTCTGTCTCCTATGCAAGATCAATATTCTCAATGCCATCACTGGAATTTTCAAAGCCTGCATACTTAATCTTTTTCTTTTCTCTCTCTCTGCTCTGTCCTTAAGCAACATTTTTCCTAGTACTTCAATTAAATCTAGATTCAGAAGACTATCAAACTTTCTCCAATCCCACCCAAGATCTGCTACAGTATAGCTAACACAAAGAACTAATTTTTGTGAGTGAAAGAAGGCACTATAGATTATAATACAGGCTCAGCTGACATAAAACTGACTATCTGAAGCAAACCTGAACATGTGTCCACTCGGAGTATAACAAAGTTGATTTCTCGGCTTGGATGTCCCTGATATCTCTCAGACTCCATATCTTTAAATTTAAACTCAGTCTTCTTTGCCAGTAAGCAACCTCTTCCAGTATTGCCTACCTTAGGAAATGGTATAAACATTCAGTTGCATAAAAAGAAGAAGCCTAATTGTCATTCTTTACACCCGTTTCTCTCTGACATCAAGGTTTCTCTCCCTCTTCACTTTCATATACCTAGGTCAAGTGAGCATTGGTTCCTTATGTGGACTGGCCTCCATGCACCCATTCTTGCTTTACTTGGGACCCTTCTCCACATACCAGCCAAAACGATATTTTCCAAATGTGAAAAGATCATGTCAAACCCATTTCAATCTTATTCCCTTTAAAATCTTCCTTACTATTAAAATAAAGACTAAAGTCTTTAAAAGGACTTCAAGCCTTTTGTTGGTTTATTTATAAAAACAGGTATCTGTTGACTACTTGCTCTGTAGTTAACATTATTCAAGGTACTGGAGGTGCCTTGAGCAAAAGAGCAAAGCAAACACAGTTCTTTTTGAGGGCCTTTTTTCTACTGGAGGAGACAGAAAAACGAACAAAAAGAAAAAAAGAAAAAGAGATAAAGTAATTTTAAGGTATGATGACAATAATGGAAAAACATTAGAATGAGATATTAGGGAATAAGCAGACAGGGAAGAATAGCAGAAAAAGAAGTCAAAGTATAAGGAAGAGTGTGTGAAAATATCTCATGTTGGAAATGACATGGGGAGTTGAAAAAAGTAATGTAGTAGAATACAGTGCATGAAAGGGAAAACAATACAAAATAAGGTAGGAAACATTAAGGCCAGGTCCTGTACAGCTTGGCAGGCCATGGTAAAAAGACTTGAAAGTTCTCGGTAGCCAGAATAATGGACTCTCAAACGCGCCCTCATACTAATTCCCAGACCTATGAATATGTTACCTCCATAGAAAATTACCTATTTGGGAATTCTGACCTCCAGAAATGTAAGAGAAAAAATATGTGCTGTTTTAAGTCACTAAGTTTATGGTAATTTATTAATAACAATAAGAAACTGATATGCCCCCACACACAGGAATATAAATTGATATGTACTTTTTCATGTTCTGCAGTCATAAGCAATGACTCTTTTCAAGAAACACTTTTCAAGTGCCGAAGTCCCCGAATGCCAAGTGGGGCTTTGCCTTATAAAACTAGCTAATATTACACATACTTTTAGATTTTAAAACCAAGAAAGAATGGAAAATTTGATCCCACAGAGGTTCCTTATTTGAATCACATAGCCAGACATTGCTAAATTAGCAATAGAACCCAGGTCCCCTTATATCACTATCAGTGCTCATTTTTTTCTACTGGCCATTGTTTACCAAACCTGTGCCTATTTTCTAAGTCAACTAAATTTCATTCTGTTTGAAAAGAATATTTCATTCCTTCCTAGAATTGTTGATTTACAATTTATATTATAGGGTAAAACTTAATAGTTAAAATGTATAGTTTATAGAAAAGAAAAATGTCTACTCATTCATTAATTCAGTCATTTGTTTACTCCATAATCCGTTTACTTATTCATTCATTCCCCAAGAAATTAGTGAATGGCTAGGATATGCCAGACATTGTTGTAGAGACTGGATATGTTGTTGACTAGTTAATTTTCATTGTAAAAGGAGAGGACACATAATAAAGACCCCAAACTGAGGTACCTGAGTGGCTCAGTATGTTTAGCATCTGATCTTGATTTCGACTCAGGTCATGATTCCAGGTTTGTGGGTTGGATCCTCATGTCAGGCTCCATACTGAGCATGGAGCCTGCTTAAGATTTTCTCTCTCTCTCTCTCTCTCTCTCTCTCTCTCTCCTCTCAGCACGTCTCCCCAGTTTGCACTCACTCTCTATAGAAAAAAAAAGGACGCAAAATTTAAAAAAAAACAACAAAAAACTGCCAAGCACTGGTAATAGAAGGTACTGGAGACCTAGAGTGGTCATAAGAGGCTCTAGGAGGAGATGATATTTAAGCTTATGCCCAAATGAAAAAAAGAATCCAGCCACAGGAGAAGACTATTCTAGGTAAAGGGAATAACAAGCGGTACAGGGTGCTGCCTTATCACATGGATTTAATATGCAGTATGGAATGCACTGGGTAAGACGGTCTTGGTTATAAATTGCGGTTTTATTGTAAAATGGATATGTCAGCGTAAGCAAGTCACTTATCTGAGACTCCATTTCTTTATCTCTAAAGTGGGAAAAAAGTACTCCACTGAGTTGTGGTGAAGATTAAATTAGATAAAATCTGTGGAAGTGTTTAGCTTATAGTGTAGAGGCAATGCATTTTAGATTCTTTTCCTTGGAAAGACAAAAAACATAATGCTTTGCTCCAGTGCAGTTCTGCATTTCCAAGGCACACTCCTAAGATTCAAAGGGACACAGGAAAGAGGAGCCAGAGGAGAAGAGCCAGCGAAACCACAACCTGTTTGCAGCTGATGGGAGAGACTGAATGGTGAGACTAGGTGGTAGTCAGTCAGGGCTGAGGAAGCATCTCCATTCCAGAAGAGACAGAGCATTGACACGAAGAATGTGCGGCAAAGAATGTGCTGATCAGGTGGTCAGCATCACAGAGGGGAAAAAGTATAAATTGGACAGCATCCAAGTCTCGTTCATCAGTTTTAGAACAATGTCCTGTGTTTGATTATTTTCCCAAACCGGCTAATTAAAAATGTCTTTTCCCAGTAACAGACCATGATTGACAACACTGTCTTTTAAACCTACAGCTGTTAAACCGTGTGTTTCACTGATTCTAACATTTGTACTTATAATGGATGACTTGGGCATCACTCTGTGAAATTATCTAAGCCAAACCTTGTGTGTGTTGCAACGCCCTCTCTAGACTCTGTGGGATGAAAAGCATCAAGCCCTGACTAGTGAGTAGGCTGAGGTCAGCCACAGCAGAGCTGGGGCTTATGGCGGAACACCAAAAGCTCACAATGGTGCACGTCAAGCACCATTAGGAGGTACCGTCACAAGGCTCCTGGCAGGAAACCTAGACAGTCCTAGGAGGAGTGCTCAGAGCAGTTCCCTAGAGGAGGCAGAGAAACCCAGACTCAGAAGGGCAAATGAGAATATTATTAAACATCTGCCATGTGCCAATTCTCCACAGGGGATTACTGGGGATTCAAAATTCAGTAAGAAATGCTATTTTTTCCTTAAGGATGAGGTCTCTTTGTGTCAGGATCCCTGCTCCACCACTACCATCTGTCTTCCATTTGTACCTTTCATTGAGACTGACCTCCCCAATGCCATCTCAGCCTGCTACAAGAGCAAGTCCTTGACCTTTTGCCTCTCCCTTGAATAATTATGACAAATGAAGTACCATTTTCTTGTCACTATTTTTCTGTTCTGTCTTAGTCTCCACTCTCGGATCTTTGCCCTTGCCTGCCCCTTAGATATGTTGGTCTCCTGAGACTACTTTCATGTCTCTTCTCTTCTCTCTTTTGCATGTTCCTGCTAGTAATTCCAACCATGCCCATGGAACCAGCCACCAACCAGATGTTGAACACTCTGGTAGAAAGGTTTGTTCCTACTCAAAATTCACTGTCATGTACTTGGGTCATCAATAGACAAGTGAGCATAGGTTTTATTCTCTTGACAGCTCATGACACCAAAGGGACAATTTTACATTAGCTGGCTACCTCGCAACTCAAACGCAGACATCACAAACACAGGTGATTTTAATGAATCTAGAGCAACTTTACCTATGTGTCCAACTTATTTCCATACATGTTAGCAATTTTACAATTAGAAACAGCACAAGTCCTGAGTCCATGGTAAGGAAAAGCACATTAACTCACACATCAACTGGCATCTCCTGGCCTTTTGATACCCTGTTAAGATCATCTAGAATCCCCATCCCATATCTGGTGAAAATTTCACTTTCTCAGATATTGTTTTTAAATACAAAATAGGGGCGCCTGGGTGGCTCGGTCAGTAAAGCGTCCGACTTCGGCTCAGGTCATGATCTCGCGGTTTGTGAGTTCGAGTTCCGCGTCGGGCTCTGTGCTGACAGCTCAGAGCCTGAAGCCTGCTTCAGATTCTGTGTCTCCCCCTCTCTCTGCCCCTTCATGCTCATGCTCTGTCTCTCAATAATAAATAAATGTTAAAAAAAATAATACAAAATAGACTGAGGTTCTTAGGATGGCCTTTCCTCTGATTTCAGCTAGTACTGGAGTTCTATAGTTCCTAAATTACTGCTTCCTTCTATAAATGTTGTTTCTGATTCTATAGCATATTTCTATGAAAAAACATTCTCTTCTTCTCTCTCCGGCTCATTGTCTTGTTCTCACTCTCTCACACACACTCCTTCGTTCTTAGCTGTAGATTTTACTGGAAATTGTGTGTGTTTGAATGTATGATAGACTTTACGAAAACTGGTTGTCAATGGGAATAGAAAGATTAAGAAAGGTTTTAACTTAGCAACAATGTGAAACAATAGACACCTTTGTTCTTAAATTTTCTTCTCTTGAGAACTTCCTATCCAAATAAGATGTCATAATCTAGTTTCTCTCTAATTCTTCTAAGAACAACTATAACTCATGGAAATAATGCAAGAGCTGTCAGGAACTCTGAAAGATGGGAAGTGAAAGGCAAACTGGTTAGGAAATCCAGAACTGGAGAAGAAGGTAAGGGCAGGTAGTCTTAGGTGCCCTCACCCCACCCAGCTAAGGAAAGCAGTTCAGGCCCAGCATTTTCCAACATCCAACTTAGCAACATAAAGCAGTCCAGGTAGGATCATTCCTCTGCCAGACTGAGTAAGAGTCTCTCTGATGACACCACATAAGTTTGAAAGTACCGCCAAAGGATACGTTGCCATAACAAGAGGCCAAGTCTGGGAAGCACTCTTCATTCCCATGGGCTGTAGATCCCCTTGACCCACTAAGAGGTACCAGGCAGACCTGCCTGTGAAACCCTTCTAGCTCTTCAAGAAGTATCAGCAGAGATCAGTGAAAGTCCCACAAAACATGATAAAAACTCTGCAAATTAAATTGTCTTTGAAACCAAAGCCACCAAAGTTGTTCAAAACCTTCATGTTATACCTGAACAGGTGACTGCCTGCTAAAAAAACAGATTTCCATAGAATCCTGAGAATCCTAACATAATAGTAAAAATGTCAGGATAAAATTTTTAAAATATTAATTAGTACCAAGAATCAAGAAGTTTACAACTTGAAAGAAAAAAGATAATCAACTCATAACAATATTGAGATGAATCGGATATTTGAATTATCTGATGAGGATTTTAAATAAGCCATGATAAAACTGCCTCAACAAGTTAGTAACCACTCTTTTGAAACAAGTGATAAAAATTCTCACCAAAAAAAAAAAAAAAAAAAAAGGAAAAGAAAAAAGAAAAAAAAGAAATTATAAAAGAGAAACAAAAGAGAATTATAGACCTGATTAATGTAATAACAGAAATGTTAAAAATTCATTGGGTGGACTCAATCTACAGTAGAGTGGATACGACAAAGGATAGAGTCAGTGAATTTGAGAAGAGATCAATATAATGTATCCAATTTGAAAAAACAAAACATATAAAAAAGCAGATTTAAAAAAATAGTCTCTGCTACTTGTGAAGCAATAACAAAACATCCAATATTTATATGATCAGAGTCCCAGAAACAAGGAGAAAGAGAGGGGGCCTATAAGAGTATTTGAAGAAATAATGGGGCTGAATAATTCCCAAATATAGTGAAAGACATAAACCTTTGGATTCATGAAGGTGACCAAAGCCTAAATAGCATAAACCTAACAAAATCCACACCAAGACACATAATGATTAAACCTCTGAAAACTAAAGACAAAGTACTGAAACCATTCAAAGAGAAACAACACATTTCCTATGGGGGAAATCAGTTCAGTCTGGACAGAACTGTTTTCTTTTCTGACATCATGGAGGCCAGAAGGAAATGACATGATATTTTTTAAGTGCTTATAGAAAAGAACTATCAACCTGGATTTCTATATTCAGTGAAACTCTCCTTCAAAAATAAGGAGGAAATAAAATACACTCTTAGATGAAAGAAAACTAAAAGAATGTCTCACTATTCTCCTGTCTTTAAAGAATAACTACAGGAAGTTCTTCAAACAAGAAGAAAATGACAAAAGAAGGAAACTTGGCACATTATTGAAGGATGAAAACACTGTGGAATGAACATAAATATGGGTACATACAACAGACAATGTTTCTTCTCATGTGTTCTTAAAGTCACATTTGACAGGGGCGCCTGGGTGATTCAGTCGGTTGAGTGTCTGACTTCAGCTCAGGTCATGATCTCACAGCTCATGAGTTCGAGCCCTGGGTCAGGCTCTGTGCTGACAGCTCAGAGCCTGGAGCCTGCTTTGGATTCTGTGCCTCCCTCTCTCTCTCTGCCCCAACCCACTTGCATTCTGTCTCTGTCTCTCTCAAAAATAAACATTAAAAAAAATTTTTTTAAGTCACATTTGACAATTGAAACAAAAATTCCACACTGCACTTGAAGTGGTAAAATTTTTTCACTTGACTTGACTCACCACCACAGATTTTTCACTGACAATTTTCCTCACAGAGTTCTTGGCCTCACACTATTTTTTCAGGTTTCTTCCCCTCTTTCTAGTTTATTCCACGAAACTCCATATTTTTCTCCCCCATTAAACTAAGTCATTCAATTCTCCCTACCCTTATCTTTAAACCAACCTTCAAAGCAACCTTCAAAGTATTCAGCAGAATAAGAAGCTCTTTCACCATTTTTAGTACGAAATTGTGTTTCAAATAGGATTTGCTCTCCTTCCCTAAAAAAAATTCTCATGCAACCTTTTGCAAAGATGCTCCATAAATTCTCTCTTCTGAAGGTCAAAAGAGCCTATGCTTTTATGGTTTTTCCTGTTTGCTCTCACATACTTTTAGTGACCTTAACTAGCTTGTCTACATCACAAGGGACAGAACAACCAAACCCTTTAAACTTCCTTTCCTACACTCCCTTCCAAACTGTTTTCCAGCTAGATTCAGGCAAAGGGAAACAAACACAAAGGAAGAAGAAAGAAGTCAGGGTATTCTCTCCCTTGTTTGTTTTATTTATTTATTTATTTATTTATTTATTTATTTATTTATTGGGAGAGAGGGCGCAAGTGAGCAAACGGCAGAGAGAGAGAGAGAAAGAAAGGGAGAGACAGAGAGAAGAAGGGCTCACCCAGGGTTCATGCTCACCGGAAGTGGTGCTTGTGCTCACCTGATGTGGGACTGGAACTCACAAACTGTGAGATCATGATCTTGGCCAAAGTCAGATGTTTAAAGACTGAGCCATCCAGGTGCCCTCCCTTCTTTGTTTTAACTTAAGTCTATCAGAAGCAGAAACTCTGGCTGCATCTTTCCCATTATTTCCATTTCCACAAGCCTCCCACTGTGGTCTCAGAACCACAAAACAGGCATGCCACTATACCAATTTCCAGAGACTTGAAGGGCTCCAGGCCTCTAGGGCTCTGATAATACTACCTATTTCTTTCCATTTTGCACTGTTTAATTCTAGTTCATCTCATTGTCCTCCAGTTAGCTTTTTTAGCTCTTCCAACAGTGACCTATATTCTTTCTTTTCGTTCTCTAGTTCAGAAATTCAAGCCGGGTAGAACTGCACAGCTCTGCTTGATCCAAATGGCTTTGGCTGGGGTCACTCATTGGTTGTATTTGGCTGTGGCTAGGCTGAACTTCAAGGTCTAAGAAGGCTTTACTCAAATTTTTGGTACTCTTGTACCAAGACTAGACTGGATTTCTTCACATAATTTTGTTAGGGCTCCGAGAAGAAAATAGAAGATATTGGTTTGAGGAAATCACAAGGCCAGTGCAGATTCAGGAGAGAAAAAATAAATAGGCCCTACCACTTGATAGCAATGGCAAAGTGTCATTTAAGAAGGCATAAAGAATAGGAAACAAAACAAAGGGGTGTATGTGAGAGAAACCAAGAGACTCTTAACTATAGAGAACACACTGATGTTTACCAGAGGGGATATGGGTGGGGGATGGGTGAAATAGGTGATGGGGATTAAGGAGTGCCCTTGTCATGATGAGCACTGGATGATGTATGGAATTGTTGAATCGCTATGTTGGACACCTGAAACTAACATACATTGCATATTTGTTAACTACACAAGAATTAAAAAAAAAAAAAAGCATAGGAAATACTGCTTTGGTTGTCTTTGGAAATAATCTACCATAGAATTTTTCTTTTTTCAGTTTTGGACTATTATATAAAGCTTTTATTTACATCCTTGTGTGTAGGTTCACCCATGTTTTGGTGAACATATAAATACACTCCTTTTAATTGTATATCTGTCAATGGAATTGCGGTTAGATGACTGGAGTATTTTAAGCTTTAATAGATAACTGCCAGTTATCCCAAGTATAGATGTTTTGACTGTTCCAAATCCTCATCAACTCTTGAAATCAAGGGCATTACTAATTTTAGCCATATTGGAAATATATAGACATATTCCATTTTGGTTTTAATTTTTATTTCTCTAATGCCTAAAGATGATGACAATATTATCATATATTCATTGGACATTTAGATAGCCTCTTCTGTAAAACACCTGTTGAAGTAATTTTCCAATTCTTAGTTCTATACATTAAGTTAAATTGTTTTCTCTTATTGATTCATATGTATTCTTATGTCAAATTTCTACACAATATCTGATAGATTGATAGGTGTTAGATAGATAGATGAGGCATGCCTATTCATTTTCTTATTGCTGTTTTGGACAAAGAAACTAATTGAATTAAAGTCCAGCTTATTGATTTTTTTCTTTAATTATTTGTTTTGATTATGAAATCTTTGTACATTCCACGATCATTGACATTGCCTTATAATTTATTCTAGAGACTTCATTGTTTTATTTATCACATTTAAGTCTATGACCTACTTCAATAATTTTGTATGTATTGTATGAGGTCAGAGTTAAGGTCTATGATTTTTTCTGTCTACAGATATCAAATTGTTCCAGCACCATTTATTCAGGAGAGCAGCTTTCCCTTATCGAACACAAGTAGTGCTCCTCTCCTAAGTCAATATGAAAGCGTGTAAAACAAATATGTTTTCTGAGCACAGGGGCTTGAAATGAGAGATAAGAAGGAGGATAATTTTAAAATCTCTAACTATTTGAAATTTAAACAAAACATTTTGAAATAATCCATATTTCCTAGAGGAAATCCCAACACACATTAGGTAATATTTTAATTGAAAATAAAATCCATAATGAAAGTCAAATATTGTTTGGAGGGAAAAAATTAAAACAAATATGGTAAAATGCTAGCAAGACTAATGATGAAGAAAAAAGACAAAATGAAACTTAGGAACATCAGAATTTTCAAAAGGAACTCATTACCGATCCTCTAGATGTTAGATTATAACATGATATAAACAGGCCTATGCCAACACATTTGTTAATTTATATAAAATGAACAAAGTTGTTGAAAAATCACAATTTACAAAACTCGACACAGAAAGAATAATAATATATAAATGTTTAATTTAAAAATCTTCCCACAAAACTCCTGACCTAGAAGATTTTACTCATAAATTCCTCAAACTTTTAAGAAAAAAAAATAATACCAATTTTACATAAATTCTTGCAGCACATATAAAACCAGGAAAAATTTCCTAATCATTTCTATGAGTCTATCATACACCTGAACTAAAAACTGACAAGAACATTACAATAAATAAAATTATGTATCTCTTATAGGCAAAGATTCAAAAATCCTTTAAAATGTATTACAAATCAAATCAAATCCACACCTACGCACATGAAGGCAGGAGTGACTTATGTTTAACTGAGGCACCAGCATCCAAGAGCAAAAGTTAACAGAAGACGAAAAGAAGCCAACAGAGGCAGGGCTACTAAGAACTGAGATCTTTCTTGAATAAAGTCCTGCATTATCCCACCAGTTCAAGAAGCCCAACCAGCCAAGATGCTGCCTAAGAGCAAAGAGAATATGAAAATTATTGTAGGAAAGACACCATAGCCCATGACTAGGTACAGAAATAAGACTGTAGCAGCTATGCCTAGTTTTAAGTATAAAAGTATCCATCAATCATTTCTTTTATTTTTTCCTTTCCCCTATTGTTTTGAGTGAGGTGTGTTAAGAGGTGCTTACATTTACATTTCACTTTATAGATCAAGAGACCATATCAAGCCACATCTAGAAGTTAAAGCGAGGATGGTATATCACCTAGAGATGTTAGACTTCAAGCTGGGTATAGTGAATAATGGGACATGTTGCCTCCCCTTCTGTCTCATGAAGCTGCTGCTGTGTGCAAGTTAAATAAAACTGAAGAATGAACTCTGAGTAGCAGAAAAGCAGACTGTGTTAGTCTAACATCTGTTTGCTTTCAAACCAGAGTCCAGAAAGGAAGCCATGCGAAGGCATGGAAGCAGGATTAGGAAGAAGCAAAGCCCTGGACAAAGGGAAGTCATGTTTTTGACAAGTCCTTAGTGAGGACTAAGGAGAAAAAGCCAGGATTGTAATTCCAGTAAATTTTGGGGGGGCAGCAGCAAACTGCCAACAACAGAGCCATGAGTGAATATTTCAGCCCAGGCAGAAGTTTTAGATCCCTCTTTCAAAACCCATGGCTCCCCTAAGCAACACCAGAAAGAAGCATGGAGCATGACATGGTAAGGCAGAGGAGGCTGGCCACAGCATGTGGTGGTCAGAGAGTGGGGTCATCACAGGAGGATGAAGAAAAGACAAACTTTGGAGTCAGGTAGGTCTGGACTGGAGTCTGAAAACCATCACCCTGTAGTAGCTTGCCTTTCTCGCCTGGATTCTGACTTATTCACATTCAGAGGAGAATGTCGTGAGCTGAAAAGAGGATGTGAGTAGCTTGGGACTTCTGGCCAAGATTTAAATACAGGCAAGAGGCTACTTAAGGGATGAGGACTGCCTTAGCAAGACACTGGGCTCTTCCTCTGGAAACTGGGCCCCCTTCAGAGCAAAGAGAAAGTGATGGGGAGCTAGAGATGAACAGGACTAGAGTTGAAGAATGGATAGGAGCTAACAGACCCAGGTCAAAACAACAACAATTAATGGAGAGAATTTCAGAGGCAAAGTTACTTTCATTTAAAGATAAACTGTAGCCCCAGGGTATGCACTGATAGAGTGTTACCAAATGATACCAAATTCACAGAAAATATCAAATCAAACACTTGGGAAGGGGGGAAAAAAAACAAAGGAAACTATCCTACTGTTTTGAAGGCAACTGGCTTCCTCAACTTTAGAGCGTGTAGCTGCCAGCCCATGCAAGCGAAAATAGATGGGAGGAGAAAAGAAAGATCTGAAAAGACAGCAGGGAGAATAACACTAAACAGCACTGGCCAGCCAGAAAGATGAAATACACTTGATGAGCCTTGAACACAGGAGGCGGTTGGCCTGGGACTTTTCTGCTCTGTGATGGAGGCTACATCTGTGGCCAGAAGGATTGCTGTGTACTGAGGCTGTGTTGGAGAGAATGTTATTAGGGCTAAGAAATAGGAAAAGCTCCCCAGAGCAACTACCCAACCTTCAGAAACGGTCTAAGGAAAAGAAAGTATCTGAAACTCCCTTTCACAAAGACGTTGATCACACCCGCTGTGCTCTTTGCAGTGATTCCGCTACAAAGTCACAGCATCTGGTATACAGAGTTCTGCCAAAGCAAACAATCTTGAGTTCCTACTGTCTGCCCTGGCCTGTACCCTGCAGGGAGGAGGGGGGAACTTAGAAAAAGCCACTGTCCTCAAGAAGCACACTGTCTAAAAGCACACACTTAATTATGTATGCAGAAAAGTCACTGCAGGAACGGAGAGATGGTACTAATATTTTGTGAGCTCCTAGTACATTTCAGCCTGTCTGGTACTGCCCTTTGCAGACTTATCTTGAGAGGCTCTTTCCTTTGGCAATTTATTTGTCTTCTCTTTATACTCATCCCTTGCAATCTAGGGGCTTCGCAATTATATCTGTATGTCCCCCGCATCATCCAGTCCAGATCTTATATTGGTGGCTTGGGGCTCCACGCAGGACTGATATTGCAAATATCACCTAGCAGATCAAGCAACTGTGTTAGCAGGGGATTGTGTCAAATCCTAAGTGAACTTTAAGTCTTTCTTCAGCTATGACGTTCATAGCTTATATAAGCCACAGCACAGGACAGGGTTCATGGTATCTTTTTCAACCTTCCTTCCCAGGTGCAATCACCCCACCATTACCCTTGTTTCATGCAGTGTGCTGCCTTGGGCCCCCCACACCATGCAGAGTGTGTTTGGTTCCCATTACCCCACAGATGTCACACCTCTCTCCAAGCTGCTTCTGCCTGCTTCCAGACTTAGAGCTCAGCAGGCCTGTGACTTCCGTTCTGCTCACCACAGAGGACTTCTGTTATGCTCTGGGCCCCCAAGAGTCTCCTCTTTGGGAGCACAACTCATCCGCCACTGATGTGTTTAAAGCAAAGGGAGATTCATGGCATGAACTCCTCAGTGTTCTCTGTCATCTCATTTAATCTCCATGATATTCTGGGGAGGTCAGGAATGCCATAAGTCATAGGCTAGATTTCATATAAAAATTATTAGAATAAAAAAGTTGACAGGCAGATGGTTATATCAAAAGAGGTAGGAGTTAATATCTGTCTTTTACCAGATAAATAAACTGGCTCAAAAAATTATGACCTGACCAAGACCAAGGCTCTACTAATATTAAAACAGAAACATGACTCCATATCTGTTGGGATCCCGAGCCTGTAGACAGTGTTACTGTCATGGTTAAAGGGAGCTGGAGTTCCTTCCAGTCAAGTGCACATGGTCTTTATCAGACCTTGAAAAATGTGTAAGGAGTGAGGGCTTTTTAGACAGAGGGAATGTAGATGGGCAAAGTTTTGGAAATCAGAAATACCAGATACATTTCCAGAAAGGCCAGTCCTCCATACTAAAGCATTCTACTCTACATTTATCAGTGAGTTAGTGCATCTATACCCTCAACTTCAATAAATTCACCGCTTTCATTACATATTAGTATGTACCAACCATTAGGTACTGAGAATGCAAAAGATGAATGAAATCTCGTCCTGTCTGTAAGAATCCCACAGACGGAGGAAAAAGCTAACTTAACAAAAATGTTCCCCACTGCCCAGGCTACATTAGAAGCATACAGAAGGACATGATCAACACTGCTTAGAAAAAAAGAAAGTTGTCACCAAGGAGCTGGTTCCTGAATGATACACGGAATTACAGGAGGTACAAGAGATGAGGGTTGTGAACATCCCAGGATCAGGGAAGAGCACAGGCCAAAGAGAAAAGCACACAATCCTACTTTCACCAATTGAATGTGGTCCTCTTGGCCAGATCCCTTCCCCCACTGGGCGGGGATAGACTTGAGAAGGAATAGGTTAGGCTGGGAGAAGTGGTTTGGGACTCAGTTCTCCTTTGGCTGACCCCAGCAGAAGCTATAGCTCAGGAGGCCTCAGGAACGCACAGGTCAGGAGCAGGTGGGCCACCGGGGCTGAAGGTGCCATGTTGCTGCTCTCCAGTCCCAGGCTTGTCACTGGCCTCCTCTCAGAGTGCTTCCTGAGCTGGTGTGTGGTGTCTAACACTGAAGCGAGAACACTCACTCCTCCCGCTGCCCATCCCTGTCTCCACAGAGCATCCCAGCGACTGCCTTGTTAGCTACTTCCCATGTGAGGCAGAAGCACCCAAAGGGGTGGCTTGTAAGGAATGGTTTCACACTATAGAGCTGTCAAAGCGCTGGTTTTGTGTTGTTTTTTTATCCTGGATACTTGCCAACAAACTGCAAGCCACCTGACGTGCTGCCGGGCGAAAGGTGAGGGAAGAGCATGCAAGGAGGAGCCTGACATCCAAAAGAAAGGCCCAGAAGGAGAGGGATTGGGGAAGTGAGGTGGGGCAGGGCGGTAAGGGCGGCTCTCTATGCTGGATGCATTTTTCCTTCTGTTTTTGTTTGTTTTCAAATTCTTCACGTTGTCTGACATCATACCCAGCATGTCCTCTAAGGCCTGTGATGACTATTTCTAAATGCTATTGTTTTGGGCCACTTTTCTTTCAGTCCAGTTCGATAAATGTTGACCCACCCTGCTCCACTGCAGATTCAAGAAGAGGCTAGGAATTGGAATTTAAAAGAAAATGAACTCAATTCTCATGGAACTCACAATCTAATGAGGAAGAGCATCTCACACAACGCATAATATGAATAAAGAGCCCTTAAGTACAACAGAAAAATTAAGCACAGTTGGACTTACCAAATCACTATGTTGTACACCTGAAAGTAATGTAACGTGTCAACTATACTTCAATAAAAAAAAACAAAAAAAACATAATTAAATACAAGGACTGATGGATGTAGAAAAGGGGAGCCTAGGGGAACTGAGCAAGGCTTCTTAGAAGTGGTGCTTCCTAAATTGGATATTTAAAGATAAGTGGGAAGTATATTTAGTATTAATAGCATTATTGATAATGATAATTGCTCTCAATAGACATATCACAAAGTGATTATGCTGAATAACACTTCGTTACCGTGAATGTAACAACTGCTATAATATGAGGGGAAGTTAATGGAACCATAATCGAGTTAGGAAACCAAGCCAATCCTCTAAATCTTTAATAGATCAAATAGACAAGAACAATGGGTTTTAGAGAAACTGAATAATACACTAAATAAAACTTATTTGCTACATGTGTATATTTTGTACTCCACAATCTTTTTAAATGACTGTAGGGTATTGGAAACAAAATAAAACAATATTACACTGTAGACATACTCAGACCCTAAATACAGCATGAAAGCTGACATTACATTAAAATAAAATATTAATTAATTAATATGAACACCTTTACGAGTCTTTGTAAATATCAATAAAGCAAACAACATTCTGATACATTTAACTCAGGGCTGAAAGATAAAACATCGGGAATAAGGTAGTGGGCCCGACTACAGATACAACTGGCTCCTATTTTAAGGATTTTGCATATAGGTTCATGAGGGATGTTTCGTCCTCGATAATGTATGTGTCTCATTTGGGAACAGGATAATACTGAATTCGTAACATGAGGTAGGCATCCTATAAGAGTTGCGTAAGACTAGAATTCTTTCTTCCTGAAATGTTTGATAGAATTTATGAGTGAGACCATTTGGGTCTGGAATTCTTGTCTCTTGTAAAGCACAGAGTTGGATCTTGCCTCTTTTTTTTTCCCCCCTGAGGGAAAAAAGAAGCTGTGACTTTAAATTGGAGAGTTTAGTCCGATTACACTCTATGTGACTACTCCTGTGGTTGGTTCAAACTCAGTCTTGTTATTTATTTGCCATTTGTATCTTCTGTTTTTGTTCTTCTATTGCTCTTTTCTCGCCTCTTTCTTTCTTTTTGGTGGGAGTGGGGGGATTAGTCAAATATAATAATCTGTTTTATTTTCTCTCTTAACTTCTTAGCAGTATGTCTTTTGTTGTTTTTTTAATAGTTGCTGAAAGGCTAACAAGATGTATTTTTCACTTTCAATATCTAGTTAGATTAATACTGTGCCACTTCACACCTGAGGCTTTCCATTTCTGATGTTACAACTTTTCACTTTACTTTTTACACCTCCTACTTATCACCTTTCAAATGGAATAACTAAAGTGTAATTTTATGTACACAATCCTTTCTTTAGTGGAGAAAGCTATTGTGCTTGTTTATTTCTATATACACTATAAATTCTACTTATGATGTCATTATTTTTATTTTAAACAGTTAATATTTATAGGTATTATAAGTAGAAAAAATGAATATTCTTTTATGTTTAACTGCTTATTTTCAATTACTGTTGCCTTTTCAACTTCCTAGATATCTGGGTTTCTCTCTGGTATCATTTCCTTTTGGGTTTAGGATATTATTTCAAATTTCTTCTATTGTGGGTCTGCTGGTGACAAATTCTCCCACCTTTTGTTTAGCAGAAATTTTCCTTATTAAACCCTCATTTTTGAAAGATATTTTAGTTTACATATTATTCGGGCAGACTGACTCCACCAATACCCCATGCTTTAAGGATGGCATTCCATTGTATTCTTGCCTCTGTTTTTTCATGAGAAGTTAGTACAGTCTCAGGAACAGAACTAGACTTTTTTAGCACTGAGTGCTTTCGAGATTTTTCTCTTTCTTTTTGGCTTTCAGTGGTTTAACTATGATATGCATTCAAGTGATTTTCCTTGTATTTATGTTGCTTATAGATCACTGAGCTTTTTATAAATCAATGTTTTTCATAACATTTTTGTAACTTTTCAATTACTGTATTTCAAGTTTTTTTTTTTTTTCTGAATTATATTAATCTCTTCTCCTTCTGGAAATCCTACTTATGTATGCATTAGACCGTATGATACTGACCCACATATCCTTAAGGCTCTGTTGAATTTTTTAACTATATTGTATCTCTTCTTCTGATTGGATGATTTCTTTGGATCTATAGTCGAATTCACTGTCTGTTTTCCCCTTCTTTCTTCAATCTGCTGATTCAATGAATTTTTCATCTTAAGTCAATTCCCAAATTTGTAGTTAATTTCTTTCTATAGTTTCCATTTTTCTGTAGAGATTCCTGATCTCTTTAATAAATAACTAATTACTTTAAGTTCTTTGAAAATATAGTTTTAGGTGTTTGTTTTTTTTTTTTAACCCTTTCATAGTAGCTGCTTTAAAGCTTTGGTTATTTTTTGTTAAATCCATATTAATGGCCAACTTGTGGTCAGCCTCTACTGACTTTTGCCACTGACTATGTGTCACATTTTCTTGGTTCTTTACTGCATTCACCAATTTTTAATTTTATACTGGATGTGGCTGTTTTAAGTTGTATGGACTTTGGATTCTGTTATCTTCCTCTGAAGAATGTTGGCTTTTGTCTTAAGAGGCAGTATGATTACTGGCTGCTCACCTTTCAAATTGAGTAGGTTTGGTTTACATTTTAATATGGAAGATCTGTTGAAAGCCAAATCTGTTTCCTCAGCCTCTCCAACTTGGCAAGATTCAACCTCCATATTCTGAATCTCGTTAGAGTTTGCTTTCAGACTTTGTTAGAGTGGTCAAAAGTAGGTCTTGCTTTACAGTACAATCTTTCCTTGTGAAGCAAGGCACTTCTGGTGTCTCAGCTAGATGCCTCCAACATCCCTAAGCACTGCTTAAACTCTAGTATCTGTTTCATTCTCCACTCTGTAGCAACTATATCTTCTAGGTCTCACTTAATCCTTATAAAACCATAGTTCTTGGGGCGCCTGGGTGACTCAGTCGATTGAGCGTCCGACTTCAGCTCAGGACATGATCTCGTGGTCTGTGAGTTCAAGCCCTGCTTCGGGCTCTGTGCTGACAGCTCGGAGCCTGGAGCCTGCTTTGGATTCTGTGTTTCCCTTTCTCTCTGTCCCTCCCCCACTCATGCTCTGTGTCTCTCTCTGTCAAAAATAAATAAACATTAAAAAAATTAAAAAAAAAAACAAACCATAGCTCTTCACCAAGGATTCATGGGGACCCAGGAGGAAACCTGTTCAGCTTCTACCCTCTAGAGGCTGCCTCTCAAATTCCAACACTTTTAACTTCCTCAAACCCTGATGTCGTCTTCTCTGATCAGGGGTACTGTTGTTCCCTGCCTGGACTCCAGCTCATTCACTGCCATTAGGAAATTATCCCCCAGAAGAGACTCGAAGCCGTGATGGGGTTTTCCCCATGAATATTTCTTCTTTTCCCAATGTGGTATTGCACTAATATGAGATTACCTCATATATTTGTCCAATTTTATGTTTGTGGCAAGAGAGATAATCTAGTGCCAATTCCTCTACCATTGTCAGAAACAGAAATCCCATTACTTTTACTGTGGTAAAAAATATGTAACATAAAATTTACCACTGTAACCTTTTTTTAAGTGTACAGATTGGTGGCATTAAATATATTCAGTTCTCCTCTCTCCCTAGCCACAATTATTCTACTTTATGTCTCTATGAATTTGACTATTCTAGGCACCTCATATAAATGGAATCATACAGTATTTTACCTTGTATGAGTGATTTATTGCCCTTACATAATGCCTAATGCCTTCAAGGCTCATCCATGTTATAGCACATGTCAGAAATTTCTCCCTTTTTAAGGCTAAATAATATTCCATTGTGTGTATATACAACATTTTACTTATCCACATGTCTGCAGCTTGAGACTTGAGTTGCTTCCACATTTTGGATAATGCTATTATGAACGTGGGTGCCCAAATATCCCAAGTGTCTTATTGTAATTCCTTTGAATATATACTCGGAAATGGAATTGCTGGATCATATATTAATCCTACTTTTAATTTTTGAGTAACGAACATCCTGTTTTTCCACAACAGTTACCATTTTTATACCCCAACTAGCAGTGTACAAGCGTTCAATTTCTCTACATACTCACTAACACTTTCTGTTTTCTGTTTTTATGATAATAACCACCCTAATTGGTTTGAAGTGGTATCTTATTGTGGATTTGACTTACATCAAATGATTGTAAATGATGCAAATGATTCACACAATCATTAGCAATATGAAGCATCTTTTTATGTGTTTGTTGGTCATTTGTATATCTTATTTAGAGAAATGTCTGTTTGAGTGCTTTGTCCATTTTTAACTTATTTTTAGTGGTTGAGTAGTAAGAGTTCTTTATATATTCTAGTTACCAGTCCCTCATCAGAAGTCCTGATTTCATGCAGTAGCCAAATAAATGTTTTAAAGACTTAATTATACCCTACCCTTCCATTGCTTAAACCTCTTCAGAGGTTACCTGTTGTATGTAGCATGAAAAACTTGCCATTGCCTACCAGGTCATGGTCAGAGCTCTGTCTGCCTTTCTAGCTAAGGGATCTTATGATGATTTCTAAAATTTGGAATCAGTATATTTGTACCTGCCAGCTTCCTGGATTTCAACTGTCTTGGGTCTTCACATGACCCACTCTTTCTCATTTTCTACAATTTAGCTTAAATATCGCCTTCTCAGAAGTCCCCCACGGATCACATTATAAATGTAGCAAAACTCCTCCCCTGTTATTCTTTATCACAGATATTGTTTATTCTCTTGGTGCTACTAACCATGGTGCTAAATGTTGCATTTATTTTCTTACACATTGTTGATTTCTCCTGCTATCAGGGGAGATATATACCTCCCTCACTATAATGTATGATCCATGAAGGGAGGACAGTATAGCAGCCATTCACTCTCATATCACCTTGACCACAAATGCACAGAAGCCTCAATATCCACAAGTTTATCGATATTATTAACCACATTTGCAGAAGAATCTTAATAGTTCCTAAGAAATACTTTGATACAATTAAGCATCTATGCTTGGTAAAACTTGGAAATCTGAGACAAGGTAAGGTAATGTGCAATTGCCAGTGTTACTGGAGGTCAATATGGAAGTGGCACCCAATATAATTGGTGTCAAAATAAGAGCTGTAAATGTTAGAAAGTAGAAAATACACTAACCAAAATAACTTTACAATGGGATTTACTGATAGCATAGGTTAGTAGTTAAATGTTGTACTCTAACATTAGAACACCTTGATTAGAAATCTCGTTTGCTGTTTACTTGCTTTACCACTTGGTAACTCAACACTTCAGTCTCAGTAGCAATGAGATTTGTAATTCACATAGAGCACGGTGCTCAGGGTCTCAAAACCTAGTAGGGACTTCATCAACGTGAGCTATTATCTTCCTAAATAGTGTTTCTAACATGAACTTCTATTGTGTGTGTAAGAAGAAAGGTCTCTTAAAAACAAATATTGCAAAAAAGGAAGGAATACAGAAGAACCCTGAAATTCAGAATTGATGCTAATGCTGCTGCTGCTGCAATCTTTTCTCTCTTGCTGGAACTTCATCTTTGTCATCAGGGTCTCACCCTTTTTATGGCACTAAATCTGAAAGAGAGCAGTAATCACTGGGGGGGGGGGGCTGGGGACACACTGGGGTGGAGCAAGGAGAAGGGTATGCTTAGCATTACTCTGCAGTTATTACCAGAGCTAGGCTCTGAATGAAACAGGGTCCCTGGGCTGAACCTTCTGCCACCTCGTCTGTGAATAACAGAAGGTATTGTTATTGCTTATCTTCTTGTCCTCAGGACCTAGTTTGTGGCCTAGTGCTTGATTAATTGTGTTCAAGAAGGGAAGGAAGAGAGGATACATGGGAAGAAGGAAGGAGGAAGGGCAAGTAGAGATTTTCACAGACCCATTCCGTCATGTCACTAGTGTTATATTGGATTCCTTGCCTTTTCTTCTTTGGCAGTGGTTCTTAAAATAACCTAAACCTATGATCCATGAAACTGAGGAAGAAATCAAATCAGAAGTAATCTGATTTTGCTCTGACTCCCTTTTCCTATTGTCTCTGAGGCAATTGGGAACAACTGAGAGACTCTTCCGAGTGAGGGAAATTAAGTGTGCTCTGTCAGATTTTATGTGTGTGGCTTTGGGATAGGCCTGTGTTTCAAGCCAGTCCTATGGAATTTTCTGGAAAGTATTTAGGCTCAAATTTTCTCTCAATCCTTCAACATCAGGAGAAATAACCCAGTGGGTTAGTTTTTTAATTCATGCTCTTCATCATGTGTACCTCATGTGGCTGAGGAAAGACTTTTCCATCCATCAGAGCACTAAACAATTAGCCAAAGTCTTTGAGTCTTCAGTGACAAAATTAGCCTGTCTTGTTTAGACAAATTAGGTCATGGGCAAAGCCTGAGTTCATAACAGTGGAGATTCCCAAGAAGACACTTCACAGAAACCAGTCACAAGACTTTGCTGTGGTGAAATGGGTCCAGCCCTGTGCTCTGTTTTGCTGATTGTGAGGCTATGGGTGAATGTGAGGCAAGGGGGAGAGCAATGCACATCATAGAAGAAGATGCTAACCTCTCCCTCCCTTTCCCTTCCATATTCTGTGCACTGTTCTAGATTATTCTGGTCTGGGAACAGCTGGAGGGACAGGACATGCCTAGTGTTGCTCTCAGGTCCTGAGACTGCACTCAGCTGTGCTGAGAATGAAAGCTCTTCCCTTGAGGACTTTGTCATCCCTCAGATAAAACAGCTCTAAAGCTACTGGCACAGAGCAAGCACTGTTTAGTGCCATTAATGGCCACCGACTATACAAGAAACAAAAAGGAAGGCAGAGGTCATGAATTTTGAACTGGTCAAACAGGTGTTTTCTGACACTGGAAACAGTCTAAGTGAGTAGAAAGTAGTAGAAAGAGAGGATACCTGGAGATTGAACAAAAATAATGTGTGCTTTTGGGTGGGGAGAGGATAGCAGGTGGGGCACAGCCAATCTGGTCAGAAGGTGGGTGGCAGGAAGGAAGCAGGTAAATAAAGGCTGGTAGACAAGGGGAGACAATATAGAGGGGACTTGATCTGGATCCCCAACTTCTTAGATTTTAGAATCACTTTGCAAGTTGTAACATTTTTTTCCCCCTTAAACTATCATGGCACAGTGACAGATGGTTCAGAAATGCACTTACATTTAATTCTTTCCATGGGCCTGGATAGCAGGTATTATTATTCCCATTGTACAAATTAGGAAGCAGAGATGTTTGAAAGATGTTGAGAAATTTGTCTATGGTCTATTACAAAACTTGTGGGTTTTCTTTTTCCTTCTAGTACAACACCCCTGATTTAGAAATCCCTCCTGCTGGTAATCAGTTAGTCATGTAAGCAACCTGACCTTGGTTTCCCATTTTATGAAGCATGGTTGTCGACCTCAGGGCTCCTTGAGACCTCACCTTACTCCAAAGTTGTAGGCATCTCAGGTAGGGACAAGGGGAGAGGACCTAGTTAAAATGCATCACAAAAACATACAAAAATTGAAGTTCATTCTTGCGTCCCAGAAAACTGATTTGTTGTCTTTTCTATGTAAGAGCATGGTCATTTGAATGCAGAAAATTAGCCCTTCCAATCTCACTTGGGTTGGTAACTGTATGAGCTTGCAATTTCTTTAACATCTCTAAGCTTCTGTTTCTTAATCAAGCAAATGGGGATAATTGTACTGACTTAAAAATCTGTATGAAGGATCAAGTGATATGCTCTTTTCATTGCTTTGTATAATAAGACTACAACCCCTTCCTCCCACATCTTTACGAATCTGGGTCAGTCTGTTGCTAACAAAAAAAGGAGCCCCACTCTGGTGGTTTCTGCTGGCCCAGTTCTCTGTAGAAGAGTGGAAGGGAATTCACCCATGCCTGTCATCCCTCGAGTCTCCAAGAGAGAGATGAATAGTTCTTGCAGACACAATCCCAGTGAGATCTGATGATTGAGGACATATTCAGAATATAGAATCACCTTTGAGTTATTGGGCAGTGGCCATGGACCCTGGGCATGGATGCCCGGTGAAAATGTGCCAGAATAGCAGATATCATGCAGAGCAGAAATGTTTAGAATGCCCAGATATTTGCCTTTAAAGGAGGAAGCCAGGCTAACAATGTCACAGGCTCTCATTAGAACGCTAGCACCACTGGCTGAATTATAAATGAATCAGGAATGATCGTTTGGAGTCACTAATACGTGGCAATTTCTACCTATGTTCTCCCCCAGGTTGGCAATACAGAGCTTTGCCCAATGTCAAAGGACAACTGTTATGGACTAAATGTTCGTGTCCCCCCAGATTTATATGTTGAAGTTCCTGCAGGCTTGGAGATCATTTCTGCCCCATGCCTCAACTCCCCATGTGAGTTGGTAGTCATTATCATGTGACCACTGCCTCTCCTACATGTGTCCTAGCTCCACTGCACACCGAGAGGCTGCTTGGAGTTCTCAGCACGATGGCCTGCCTCATGCCCAATACAGACAAAGCTCTGTCACAAAATGGCAATGCCAGGATGACACAGGACACTGCCAGCTGATACAGGATGCCGTGTCTGTACAGCCCATGCTATTCTCACACCTTCCACAAGGAAATGTGGCTCACGTTTCCATGGGGAAGTGTGTCATAAGACACGTGACTTCAGATAACAAGACACGACAATTGTGGAGAACCCACAATTAAATGACAGGCAATTTAACTGCAGTTAAATTTAACTATAGTTAAATTGCCAGACAATGAAGATAGACCAAAACGGCAATCTTGTTTAGGTCTTTGTGCCCAGTCCCCTTAGGAACATCTTGCAGCCTACTGGGATGGAGAACGCAGCTGGAGGCCCAGAGCTAGGCTTTCCCACATCACTGGTGCCTTCCTCTCTTGGCTTATTTTCATCACCTTCCCTGAAGACACACAAACAGAATCCAAAACTACTGTGACCTGAGTGTGTACCATACGGTACAATCAGTAAAAGTGCATTAAGAATCAAATTGGTCCTCCACTGCCACTTTTTGGAAAATGAGAGGGAGGAAAGACTAGGAACAAAATCACAAAGCAATAGCTGGAGGCCAGTGTGAACTTGCCCCTGAAGGAAGCCTCTGTGGGTGGGCTCAGTGTCATGATGCAGGCTCACATCTTGAAGAAGACACCTGTAAAACGTCCTTTCCAGAAAACAGCATTTTCTGGAAAGCAACTTGACAATATGCAGTTGAAATCTTAAAAATGTCTAAAACTATACCTCCACTAACTCCACTCCTAGTTTATTGTAAGGAAACCATAAAGACATGTGAACTGAGGTTGATTTCAACACTGATTGTAACCATGGAAACTTGAGAATAACTTAAAAGAAGAGAAATATGGGAATAGTTAAGGAGATTGCAGTGGGAACAAGCAATGGAAAATTATGCAACCATCAAAAATGATGTTTACAAAGAATCCTTAATAACATAAGGAGATGTCTTTAACTGAATTTTAAACCAATTGCTGCACATAAATCTAAAAATGCCATGTGATCTCAAGTGTTTTATCTACCAGTTGATGGCTACACCTGGCTTAAAAACTCATTGTGAATACATAAAAATTATAAATAGTGGTTATTGTGATTTTGAGTTCCAAGTGAACTAAGTAGTTCTTTTGTTGTTTTTAAGTATCTTGCAAATTATTTGTAAAAGATATACAATGCTTTGATAATCTCAGTGAGAAATACATCATTTGGAATAAAAAAAATGTATCTATTTCCTTGCCTCAACCTTCTGCTACACCAAGTAAGACTGCCTTTGAGATAAAGGGCCCTGTCTTTTTTCTCTATAACCAATGGCCTTCCCTAGCTCCCAGAATGAGGCCTTGATGCCCCATAATGTAGATTCTCTGAGGTTCTCTAATAATTGCTCTTTGCCATTCAAATGGCCAGCTCAGGTGCCCATTCAAAGCAGTTGCTAGCAGGGGAGGGGGCGGGTCAGAACGAGCAAGATAAGGGTCAGGTGGCAGCAACAACAAAAAAATCCTCTTTTGGAAATGGTTTTTATCTCAAAAGGGAACTGAAGACTGGAGTCACATTTCCAGCATTTTCTGGATTTTCTAAAGCCTTGCTACTCAAAGTGTGGTCCCTGGATCAGCATCATCAACATCACGCAGGGGCTTGTTAGAAGTACAAATTCATGGGCCTCATCCCAGACCTACTAAACTGGAATCCTCACTTTAACAAGATCCCCAGGGGATTCTGGGCACATTACAGTTTGAGAAGTGTTATTCTATAAGGTATGTTTGCAGCAACCTGGTATAATATAATAAGCACAAACTGATGAGATGGGGTATCTGATCTTTGGTACCAGCTATAGGGATGAAAAACAATTTTCTTCCTCTGCCCCATCTTAGGTTCATTGGCTGGGGCCCTATAAATTAGACTGAAAAAAGATACCTTAACAAGAAAAACAAACGGAAGTTTATTACCATGTACATTCCCCATACACAGGAGAGTATCAGTGATGAGTAACTCAGAGGGGGTGGTTAGGATATGGGCTTATGTAGCATGTTAACACAAGAACAATACATTTTTAGAGAGGCAACATGACAAAAGAAAAAGGACTTTGAGCTTCTAGGGGTGGTAAACTGGAAAAGCAAATATATGGGGAAACTAACAGTAGATAAGGGATGGTTTTAGCCAAGTTTGTTATATAGAGTCCTATGGTACTGTCTCTGGGCTGATAAGAGTCTAGAGTTATCTCTGATGATTAACTTCTGTCCTCCTGGTGGGGTAAAGACACCTGTACAAATGTATGTCCTACTTTTAGGCCACAGGGGGAAGGCATAGAGCTTTTCCTGTATTTGTTTCTTCTCAATTGCCTTCAGTTCAAAATGCCAAAGTGCCAAATATAGGGGTGGTATATTCTTCTACCCTTCCCAGCTCTGTAATCAAAAGGCAGCATGACCTTGAAAAACTGGATGCTTTTAACTGAGGGACACTTAGATTTTCGTTTCTACATCTGAAAAATGGGGATAATAAAAGCTTTCCATTATAGGGTTTGAGAGAACTGAATTAGGCAGCATAAAACTTCTAGGAAACTGCTTGGAATAGATGCAGTATTAAATAATTTTTATCATCATTATTATGATTATACATGACAGTTATAAGGATCAAAGAAGATAATGAAGATTCAAGGCTGCTACAGATGTAAGAGATTCGTACACAGATGTGAAGAGAAATTATTTTACAGATGTTAGGAATCATTCTTATCCAGAAAGCCAGCTGTGAAGCGCTAGCTGGGAAAAAGATGGAAAATACACGCTCATTGGAGAGTTTGCGTTCCTGGGGCCTAATTTCATGGCAAGAGTCAGTGGAAGCAGGAGCCCAGCAGAATGAAGGTTCCACAGACCTTCCCTCATTGTTCTCACTCTGTTCCTTCGCGCTCAGGGAGGAGGATTTTTCCTCTTGGATTTCCTTACTAGGAGGGTTAAGAAAAGTTGCAGTGCAACTATCCTCTCACATCCCACCCAGCACCACTGCCACGCAATGTGCTCATCCCCAAGGCTGCTGGCGAGTAATCTTAGCAAATGTTTTCCATTTTCCAACGTGAGGAGGCTCTGCCTTGATGCCCTTGAATAAGGAGGAAGAAAATGTCTAGGCATTACACTGGCCTCGTCAGCTGTCAAGCAAAGTGGCCAACTGCCTTGGACGGAGAATTGATAAGGGAAAACCTTTCAGAAATGGTTCAAATCAACTCAGCAGGAGTTGAAGAAAAGCAGCAGATGACGTTCTTGGAAGGGGGGCTGAGTTTGAAGGTAAAGAACAGAATGGGCCCAAGCTGGGAATCGTGGACAAAGATAATCCAGTTCCCCTGGGGGTGGGTGAGAAGAGGAGTGTGAGAGGAGCAGAGAGGGAAACCCATGGGGATATGGCTAATCAGTGTTCTCCCTCTAGACTTGGTTCCTAATAATTTAAATAAAATTTCAATTTTATTAATCAGAATTCTGGTGAAGTCAATAATGAAGCAAATGGACTCTAACAAACCTGATTCTTAAAATTCAAAATTCCTGACGGTGCCACAGGGACCCGACAAAACCAATTTGGTTTTGCTCAGTGCCACACTCAAAGGAGGCTGCAGATAAGCATCTTCCCTGATGTTCCTCTGACACTGAACTTGTGATTCTCCCCTCTCCCTCTCTGCTAAGTGGAGATGCTTTCTCCTCACCTCCCTCGTAGCACTCTCTCTGCTCTCCCGTTGCCCCTTTTGGTTTGGTGGTTCCCAAGCTGAGCTGGTGTCTCCTAGAGTTGCATTATCTGTTTTCCAGCAGAGGTTTTAAACTCTAGCACCTTGAGGGTCGGGGAAGGGGAATGAATGTGTTAATGAGGCAGAGTGAGGGCCAGAGGGCCTGGCAGGTGCAGCAGGAGCTGGGGTATAGCCATTGTATCTCCAACTTCACCACGCTCTTTGGATATTTGGCAGGACTATTTCAGGCCTAAAAACAATTTGCAGGCCTGAAGATTTCTTGCTTTTATCTCAATCTTAGCTGGACTTCCTGGCAATAGCTGATGATCCAGGAGAATCCAGTCCCAAAGTCATGTACACAAAGCATGCACACAGATGCCCTCAGTGTCCCCATCAATTGCTCCCAAACTGTCTCTCCTTTCCACCCCAGCTGCAGCGGATGGTTTCATATCAGCTCAGGCTCACCTTGAGGGATAGCATTCCACTTCCAGTAGGAGCCAGGCATCTGTCAGCTTTGCTTCTCGGCCAGGACCTTGTCCTGGACACCATGGTTATCAGCTCAGCCTGTGTGTAAGCACAGCCAGAAGTACAAGGGAATTAGGCCAACCTTTCCATCTCCTTCTCATGCTTTCTTTGTTCCTACACATCAGTCAGCCATGTCTGAGCTGCTCAGTGCATCCCTCAAAATATCACGCTCTCAAAAGCCTATGCTTTGTCCTTCTTCTTCCCTTATCCACCTGGCTGATTCCTACTCATTTTTCACAATTCCACTCATTTTGTAACTTTTCTAGAAAGCCTTTCATCATTCCCCTACCCACCTCTGTTGGGTTCCTTCTCTGTGTTTGCATTCTTTGGATCCTGCCAGCACAGAAGTACTTACCAGATTTTCCTGTTATCAGTAAGATCTTCTTTTTTCCCACATACACTGCAAGCTCTGTAAAGGACAGAAGATGTGTCAGTCACCTCTGTATTTGCATGCCTCTTGCGTGACAAACAGCTGGTACTTGGTAAATATTTGTTGAATGAATGTATGAGTGCTTTGCAGTTAAATACACTATCTTGCATAAGACCAGTATCAAAATACTTTGTGAGAATGTATTTGCCACAGAGAAATCATTCAATAAATGCTGAATTCTTGAGCTAGAAAAACAAAACAAAACAAAACAAAAACACTCAAGAGAGTGAGGTAAGTGAATATAAATGTAACAGAACTGATAAGAGTTTTAATTAATGAGTCAGAGAGTGAGTGAGTGTATGACTGACTGCTTCATAGAACCCATGGGGTTACAAGAAAGGGCCAGAATTAGCTGGGGGGAGCAATATTACTAATTTAAGAAATACATATGGGATGCTTAATTCATGCCAGGTGAAATGTTTAGTAAGACCGAGCTTATATGATAAACTACCTCAGTATTCACCAAGATGTAATGTCTTTGAGAATAAAAGAATGCTTACTTGGTTTGAATATGTCTTAAAACTTTTAGTATCTTGAAGGTAAAATTTGAGTTCAGGGCAATAGGAGATCCTGGCAATGACAGATCCTAGTTCCACTGCAGGTTTTGATTGACAACAGGTCACTGGAACCTGATGTTTCTCTGCTTCAGCTTAACCCTGACTCTAACCATTAAGGATAATTGTGAAAATTATCAGGACTAACTGCAATTTTGTTAAATGTAGATAGGAGGAGAAAGTGTCAAAGTCCTTAGGAATCTTTCAGTCAAAAATTTTAATGTGTTGCTACCTGGCCAGAGTCCTAAGATCTTGCTGTTACAAAGGCAGAATTGATGTTGCCCTGGTGTTGATTTTGTAACTTCTCTTCGTCATCTGCAAATGTCTGCTGAGGCAGCTTGTTAAAACAGAAATGGCAAGAGCTTGGGAACCAAACTGAGTCTCCCTTTTACTCAAATGCTTTGTAAACTTGAGCAAATTGGTTTTCCTCTTGGAACCTTGGTTTATTTACTTGAAACAGGGGGCAAAATCATCTTTCTTGCAGAATTGAATGAGTTAAGTCAAGTGGGCCTGGCCTGGTGACACAGATTCTTTGGTTGACCAAATTTTAGTCAGGCTGCTGAGCCTTCTCCTGGTCTCATCTATGTGCACTTGCTTGTAAAATCCAGTTTTAGCAAGAACCCTGCTAAGTCAGTTTAGCAAGAATCCCTTCCCCTCTGTAACTCATTGGCCTTCTCCTCCATGTCCCCATCCCCCCACTCTCTGTCCCCCCAAGGAGATATCAGATCCACCTAGCCTGGCTTCAGCAAGAATCCTGTTAGGTCTAGCCAGAAGCCCCTTACTCCTGACATTTCCTCTAAGAAATTTTCCATCCACTGGCCTCACCCTGCCCCTTGGCTATAATGTTCCACTTGCACATTTGTATTCAGAGTTGAACCCAACCTATCTCCCCCATTCCCCTGCTGTAAAATCCCATTACGGTTGGCCCATGGCAATGGTCCTAAATAAATTCAGTCTTAGCATCTTTGACAAATGGCACTGGTTATTTTTTTTCCTTACCACCTGTCCCTGGGAGTGGGGTACTGACAAGTTTCCCCTTTTCCTTTCCCCAGAATCCAGATCCCTGCTGTTGGGATTCTTCACTTTGCCTTCTGAGATTCTTGATGTTTGGTTTTTTTTGTTTTTTTGGGGGGGTGTTTTTTTGCTCCCTAACTACTCCTCTATTCAAAAGTTCAGTGTTAGAAAGAATTAAGAGGTAAAATAATTTGGAGCAAAGGACCCCCAGGCAAGAATTTCTCATCTTCTCTTTGTACTTTTAAGGTCTCCAGAGTGGCCAGAGTTTTTTGACAGCACTCACTATGACTTGGATGACACTGACCTGTGTCCCGGAAAGAACTGGAGATTCTGGAATTTTTGCTGTCAATTATGCAAAGTGAAAACATTTGAAATGCAAGCATACACGTCCATTTGTTATCATACTTTATTTCTGATTGCTACTTCATCAGCAATAGCTTGGAACACGTTAGCTTTCCATCTCTTCCTCTGTTAAGCAAGTAATGATCTGTAAACAAACATTTGAAGAAGTGCTATTTAAAAGGACTTCTTCATCCTTTTGTAATGTAAAGACTATTTTTCTTGTGCAAATGAGTCCACACCCACTAATTTAGTTTTTTCAAGCAGTATGTTTAGGGGTTCCATTTACCTCTTCTGTGTAGAGCTTAATTACACATGAAAGGTATGTATTAACTTTCCATTGCCACTGTAAGGAAATGCTTCAGATTCAGCATCAAAAAACAAAATTTTGTTTATTAGCTTGTACTTCTGTAAGTCAGAAGTCTGAGAGGGTTCCGCTAGGTTCTAGGCTCTGGGTCTCACGAAGGGAAAGCAAGAGTGGCCTGCCTGGAGCCTTTCGTGGAGATTCTGGGAAAGGATCCACTCCCAAGCTCATATAGATTGTTGGCAGAATTCCATCCTGGCTGTCGGCAGGGGATGACCTCTGCTTCTGGAAGCCACCTAGGTTCCTTCTCACATGGTCTCCTACCTCTTACTCTTCACAACTCTCTGAATTTTCTTTCTGCCAGAGAAAGTGTTGTGCTTTAAGGCTCATGTGATTAGATCATGTCTACCTGAATATTCTCCCTTTTGTTACATGTAGGGGCCAAGGGGAAGCCACCTCAAAATGTGCGACTTTGGCATATTGATTATTTTAAATTAAAATTACGTAAAAGGCAGCTGGCGCAAGAAGGACACTCAGACCCTCCTCTACCCCCTTCTGAAAGCAGGAAATAAATGTTCCGTGCAAAAGGTATCTGTACCAGGAGGTAAAGACACACCCTTATGACCAGAAATAGGACCTTTAGAGCCAAGAAGGCTGTATTAACAACTTTGGTCACTTTTTACTAATTTACTCCCTCCACCCAAATTCTGATAGGGAAAAGATAGGATAAAATAGACAGAGAGGGAAAGGATAGGACCTGAGGTCCCAGGGTGAGGAAAAACATGTTTTAGAACAATGCTGGGAGTGTCTGACCTTAGCAAACACCCTCGGGTGTAAGGTTCCTAAGAATGTTATAGAAACCACCTATTCCCTCTTCAAGTTCCCCTCAAGAATTTGACCAAAGACCTAACTAAAAATAAGTAATAGACCATAAAACTATGACCCACAAGGAATGGTATGGCCATAGACCACCCCTCATGCAATAGAAACAAGCCAATCAGGAATGGACAACTCAGCACCTAGAGTTGTCAAGCCAACGGGTAAAACCTGAGAAGGAACAAGGGGGAAGAAAAGGGAGTGGTGATAGGAACCATATAAAACAAGGACCCTCACCTGTGGTCCTGGGCATTCACTTTTGAATGCCCTTTCTCTGTGGAGAGAGCTTTCATACTATTCCTACTTTCTGATCTTATACTCTAATAAACTTTTGCCTGCTGCTCATTTTGTGTCCACCTCTCCATTCTTCGAAGTGGTGAGACAATGAATCCTGGGTTTTGAGGTAAACAATACTGCAACAATTCTATTTAGAATTTCACTTGAGTGTGAAACTCCCTATGTTTCCTTTGTCTTGTCAATTCCTCATAGATTTATTGTCTCTTTGTCTAAAAAGTATAAAAAATGCCTGCTTTGGTTATTTCTTTGGGTTTCAAATTCATTACAGCCAAGCAATGAAACTTTGGTTTTTTTTCCTCTTTAAAATATCTTATGTCAATTTCATTCTTTGTTAAAGAAGACCTTGAAGGGTAGAGGAAGACTTTTTCCTTCTCTACATTGGTCAAGTATGCTATATAGCACAACACAACCATGGGAATAATATCTCTGCATATTCACAGGTTCCAGGTATTAGTATGTAGAATCTTAAGTGCTGTTGTAGAACTTGTGCCTACCACAGATACGTCTCTACAGAAGGATGGTTTCCCTCTCTGTTTCCCCTTTCAGCGTTTTCTTAAATGTTTTTGAGGAGGATACCTCACATTGATAGACAAGAAAGACTGACTAAAAGTGAGCAGGGCACCAGTGGCAAAGTGAGAAATCAAATAAAAACAGAGATTGTTCAACAATTTTCTTGAGTTAACATTGTCGAAAAATCAGAGCTTGTGAGACTGAGTCAAACTCAATTTCCTAACTACCTGGCTGAGACTGAGGAGGAATATATACAAAGTAAAAGATCTTTGTGTTAGGAAGAATCATCTTATGGAGCCTGATGTTTTAGCTAGGTTGTCTGAGGTGCTAGATTATGTATATACTGCCTGACAATGCCCTGTGATAGGAGTAGGTAGTCAACATTTGTCTATCAACTATTAAATTATAAAAACAAGACCAGAGTAAACAGTTATGGAGAAGACTTATAGGTAAGAAAATTCCTAATTAAAACTAGATGTTGATTTATGAATTGATTTATAAAAATATTTTAACTATGTATTTATTTATATTTAAATATATGCCACAGTGTGCCATCACCAAGGCTGAAATAGTTTGTTAAAGTCTTCCACGTGCTCTAGGCAGACAAAGCCTCTCCTCATCTAGACAAAATACAGTATGAAAAATATCTAGCCCACAATCCTGGTCATATTCACTTATTTTTCAGCAAATGTCCATGGTTTACAGTGTGTTAGACAACCATACAGTTTCGGGAAACACATTGATGTGGGTTTGAGAAAGTCACAGATGTGGGTCTGGGAAAGTCACCAAGGTGGGTCTGTCCAAACTAGTCCCAGTCCTCATGGAACTTCTATTCTAGACCTGCGTGAAGTAAGCAGCCACACAGGTGCAAAGTTGGGGCCTACAGGACAATGGCAGCTGTCAGAGTAGGGCCCAAGGTAAACACGTATCAAGTGCTGGAGATCGTGTGACAGACAGGCTTAGAGTTTGACAGTTAAAGCTGACACAGTGTCTGTTATGCACGAGGAGTGCTCCATTGCCTCCTGGAAACTCCAGACTTCACCTGACCCTGCCTGGGAAGGTGATAGAATCCATCAGGAAGAGTTAACCTAGTGGTATTAAGCAGGCATATCTAGGAAATGTATGAGCATCGCATCATTCAAAGTATGTAACAAAATTTGGTCTTGCCTAGGACTTTGGGTAAGATAGTGCACAGGGATCTAACTGCCTCTACTTCCATTAATTTTATTAGAAGAATTGATATGCAATAAAAATAAGGAAAGGTTTTCATCAGACTTGGGTTGTAATCAAAAGTAAAAAAATAAATTTCAGATGGGGCACCTGGGTGGTTCAGTCAGTTAAGCATCCAACTTTGACTCCGGTCATAATCTCATGGTTCGTGACTTCAAGTCCTGCGTTGGGCTCTGCGCTGACAGCTCAGAGCCAAGAGTCTGCTTCATATTCTGTGTCTCCCCCCTCTCTCTGCCTCTCCCCTGCTCACACTCTCTGTCTCTCAAAACTGAATAAACGTTAAAAAATTAAAAAAAAAATAAATTTCAGGGCTTTCTAAATTATACCTTATTTTCATCCAGGGGAAAATAAACAGGTGAGCCTGAATTTTCAAGAGGGTCATTGAGTAGGCTGATAAAGCACAGTCAATGAGAGAATTGGTTCATAAACAAACTTCAAAAATTAAATTTTATAAAATCTTGGCTGATTAGGATTTGCAGATGCCAAGTGAAAGATGTGGGAGCAATTGGGAATTGCTATTTTGAACTTAGGTAGGAAGGAAGGAAAAGAGAAAAAAAAACCTATCACACCCCCAAGGAACATACAGCCACCCTCCTGGGACCGTTGTGTCCCCATGAGGGACATGAGAAAACCCTGATGGAGTTTCATTCCCCAGTCACCATGAGAGACAAGGGGCAATTCTGCAAGGCAGAACCAACCTCAGGCAGCTCTCCTCCTCCATTCCTCACCTGGCCAGAGCATGTGTTCTCTGATGACCACTGTGAGCACTTGGGAGGGAGCTGGGGCATGTAGGTATGAAGGCACAAAGCTGGGAACTGTAACCATGAGAATGAGACAAACTCATCTTGTATCCATTGCCCAAGGAAGGAACATGGGTAGTGAGGAGAATGCAGAGTCCATGGCCTTCCCTCTCAAAAGCAAGGTACTCACACTCAGGCTATCTATGGGATTAAAGGAGGGATCCAAAGTGAAGCAGCCCTGGGTTCAAATGCCAGCTCTACTGTTTATTACATAGTGACCGGGACCAGGATGCTGGACTTATTTGTGTTGCAGACTCTTGTACATGGGGAGACTATTGTTATTGATCTCCTGTGTTGATATAAGAATTGAATGTTATAGGTATGTTAATCTAGCAAGTGACTGTCACCCGTTCCCACCCTTATCCACCCCAGTTTATTTTCCATACATCAATACAACACTCAAAGTGAACTTTTAAAATCATGGACAGGACTATGCATTTCCCCCATTTAACTCTTCCATGGCTCATCATCCCCCTGAGGGCAAATCCACAAGCCTCCCCTGGTCTGCACAGCCTGCCCATGGCTGCTGTTCCAAACCCATCTTTTTCCCATTCCCCTTTGACTGTTGGGCTACAGCTCCACTGATGGAATCCCTGCCCTTCTACTTGTTAAGTATGCCCCAACACAGGGCCTTTACACATGCTGTTCCCTCTTATACAATACTCTTCCTCAAATATTTACATGGCTCACCTTCAGTTCATCAAAGTCTCTGCTCACAGGTCAAGCTTCAGAACACTCTTCCCCGACCAATCTACCAAAAATAACCAACTCTTTATGCTTTATCTGCTTGCCCAACTTTTATATCTTTCTTAGACACCATACATTTATTTATTCATCTATTGTCTGTTTTCTGTAACACTCTGTAGGTTCCATCCTCCATACCCCAATGTCTAGATCAGCGCTGGCAAACAGAGATAATCTATAAACGTGAGTTACCTTTGCCCTCATTTTCTCATTCCCCATCCTTTCTCACAAGTATAGAATGTCATTTCAGAAGATAGGAGGATAAGAATTGTGTTTTCATACCCGAAGGAGTCAAGCTGCCCAGCTAGGACAGCTAGCACCTTCACCTGTGAACTCCACATCAAGATTTCATGCTGTCTACTTCCTCCTCTGCACCCTGGCCACACGGAGTTTTCCTGAGCTCTGTGATCATTCCCACTGTCAGGAGGAAGCAGGACATGATAGACCACTCCCAGAACTGCCTGCCCCATCTTTGGGCCTTCCGTTCCTGCTCCCCAGTAAGCACCTAAGTTTATCAGGAAGTTCTTCAGTCTATAGTTAGTATCATTATAGGTGCCTGGTAAGCTTTATGAACCTTTATGGCACTTGATACACAATAAATAATAATATACTGTCAGATGATTACTGCATGACTGCTGCTATGATGAGCCATTCAGGAGGCAGTCATAACCATGAGCAAATAGAAGAGCAAACAAAGAAACAATCTGTTGTGCTGCACCTAAAAATAAATCTAGCAACACAGAGATTCATCAGGGGTTGAAATATTTTGTTGACAAAGCCACAGGGATAATGGATCTGTTTAAATGTACCTTCTTTTTTTTTTATACAGCTTCACTGTGGCATGCTTACATACCTTTCTTCAGGCCTCACAGTCACATGAAGGCAGAGGGGGCCACTTAGGCCCAGGGAGAGGGCAGGCTTGGATCCCTCCCTGGTCATAGTTTGTGACTTGAGGGAATGACTCAGATATATTTGATCTGGAAAGCTGGTTTCATTCTAACTCCCCAAGGCCAGCAGTTGGGTGCTCAGAAATGGTCAGCAATGAGTGTTTTGTCCTTTAACAGACCCTCGTCACTTTATATATCATGGGCTCTAATTCCTTCTTTCTAATCTCTTCTACTTGTTACAGGGACTGGAGAAAAGGGGGGCAGTATTTTGCAGTTTTTGTCCCAGTAAAGGTATGTTGCTGAATGTCTGAATGCCTAATAGCAGCACAGCACAAAGTGCCAAAGATTGGATTCTATTCAAAAACTGATGGAAGGGCGCCTGGGTGGCTCCATCAGTTAAGCGTCTGACTTCAGCTCAGGTCATGATCTCATGATTCATGAGTTCAAGCCCCGCATCGGGCTCTGTGCTGACAAATCAGAGCCTGCTTCAGATTCTGTATCTCCCTCTCTCCCTGCCCCTCTCTCTGCTCATGCTCTGTCTCTGTCTCTCTCTCAAAAATAAATAAATCTTAAAAAATTTTTTTTTCAAACTGGTGGATATACTGTAAGATCCCGTTGGCAGAATAACCTGGAAATGACAAAATTATAGTGATGGAGAACAGATCAGTGGTTTCCTGGGGTTAGGGTTGGGGGAGGGTATGACCGTTCAGAGGTAGCATGAAGGAGTTTCTTTGTAGCGATGGAAGAGTTCTATACTTTGACTGTGGTGGTGTTAGCACAGATTTATACCCATGCTGAAATTTCACAGTACTATACGCCGCCACCACCGGCAATGCCAAAACCTGAGGAAAACCAAATAAGGTCTATAGTTTAATCAGTAGTATTTTGCCACCGCCAACTTCCTGGTTTTGAAGACGCACTGTGGTATGTGAAATGCTATCACGGGGGAAAGGTGGATGAATAGTCAGAAACTATTGTTTTTGCAACTTCTGTGAGTCTCAAGTTATTTTAAAATAAAAAGTTAAAAAACTGCAAAAAAATTTTTTTACAAAACCTGATGGCAAGTTTTCAGGTCTGTTAAGTGGAGTAACTATGCTCTCATGTCTCTCTCACTGCTGTGACTTCAGTACCTAGAGGAGCTGATTTGGGACTCTGAAAGTAAATAGTAGCAGGTGGATTGGGAAAGAAGACCAGAATTCAAAATACCATCAAAATAGTGGTGAGTTTACCCCCTTTTTTTTCCCCCCTCCAAGATCCCTTGGCCTGTATGTAACTCAAACTGAAACCTAGAGGTGGCCATCAGAAGAGAGACACCTCCAGGGGTGCCTGGGTGGCTCAGTCGGCTAAGTGCCTGCCTTCAGCTCAGGTCATGATCTTGTGGTTCATGAGTTTGAGTCCTACGTTGGGCTCTGTGCTGATAGCTCATAGCCTAGAGTCCATTTCAGATTCTGTGTCTCCCTCTCTCTCTGCACCTCCCCCGCTCATGCATCGTCTCTCTCTCTCTCTCCTTCAAAAATAAATAAAACATTAAAGAAAAAATTTTAAAATAATAAATTTAAAAAAGAGAGAGAGAGAGACACCTCCAGGAAGAACCCTCTGGTCCTCACTCCAGGTGCTGGAAAGGGAAGTCTGAAATTGCAAAGAGAATGTGAAAATCTCCTGGAGTTTTGCTGTTGTTATTTTCATTTGTTTGTTTATTTTCTCTTCTCTGATGTCTCATGCCCGGTTCCCAAGCAATAATATGGTGGAAGTGGCAGAGGCCTCTCCAGTCAGTGCAGTTGGGTTCTCAGGAGTGTAGGGTTAACCACCATTGCTCTTTTTTCCTTGTCCTATTTCCACTTGACCCCAGATATCAGTGCAGTCTTAGAAGTACAGGACAGAGGAGTGAAAATCAAGTCACAGCACTTTGGAAGATAAAAAGGAGGAGCTCTGGGGGCCCCTTGGAATCTGTTAAAAACTGATGGATATATTGGACCCGGGAGACTGTGAAGAAGGAGGATATCAAGAAACCCACCCCACAAAGTAGTCTCGGAACTCCTGGGCTCGCTTCATGTTACACACACATGGATCTGATTCAACTGGAGTATCAGAGAGATTTAGAGAACTGAGCTAACAAGCAGATCATTGTCCAGGTTCCCAGCTGAGTACAGGGTGGCACACACCTGGGACAAATCTGACTAGCACTGTAAGACTTTGAACACTAAGCTGAGATTGGATGCACAGCCCACAGAAGGTAAGTTGAAACTTGTAATCTCTTCCAAGCCAGGGCAGTTGACTACTAAAAGAATAATACCAACATTTTCCATAGTATTTAAGAAGACCCAGAAATACATACATAATATTCAAAATACCAGGAAACAATCCAAAATTACTTGCCTTACAAAACAAAGCAAAACAAACAAACAAACAACAAAACAAAACAATAGGAAATGCTCAACTTGCATGGGAAAGATAATTAACAAATGTCAATATAACAGTGATATTGGAATTACCTGATAAAGACTAACAAAAACAGCTGTTATACAAATGATCCAATAAGCAATAGTAAACACTCAAAAAAGGGAAAAACAGAAAGACAGCAAAGAAATAGAATATGCATACATAAAGAAGAACCAAATAGAAATTTTAGAACTGGAAAATATAATAACCAAAATTAAAAACTCATTGGATGGGCTCAATCGCAACAACAGAGAGAAAACAGATTGGGAAAAAAAAAAATGAACAGAGTTCCAGAGACTGTGTGACAATAAGAGAGTTCACATTCATGTCATTTGAATCCTAAAAGTAGAGGAGAAAAAGCACAGTGTTGGAGAAGTTTTTGAAGAATAAATGGCTGAAAACATCCCAATGTTGGCAAAAGACATAAATCTATAAATCCAAAGCCAGTAAAACCTAAACAGGATAAACCTGAGGAAATCCATACCCAAACACATAATAATCAAACTGCTGAAAATTAAGGCAAGGAAAAGATTATGAAAATATTAGAAGAAAACTATACATTATCTTTAAAGTAGCAGTGATTTCAAATGACTGCATATTTCTCATCAGAAATCATGAAGGCCAGAAAAAGTAGCTCTTTCTTTTAGAGTCAAGCGCAGTAGTGAGAAGCTGTGGGGGTGGGGGGGAAGGGGAGGGGAGAAGAGTAAAACAAGGAGTTGGTCTATAAGTGAATGCGAACCATCAGTTGAGATAACTCACTACCTTCAAACCAACCAGAAGCACCACATTTGTTAAATGATGAAAAGAAAAGTCCTATTTACCAAGAATTTTACCTACAGTGAAAATATCCTCTATAACTAAGATAAAATAAAGACATTCCTACACGAAGGAAAATTGAAACAATTTGTTATTTGCAGATTTGCTTAAAAACAATTGCTGGTGAAAGTTCTTCAGACAGAAGACAACTGATATCAGAAAGAAACTTGGAACATCAGACGTGAAGGAAGAACAACAGATAAAGTAAATATCTTGGTCAATGTGATAGATTATTCTCCTCTTCTCAAGTTCTAAAAATATATTCAGTGGTTGAAAATGAAAAAAATTAACACTGCATAATTAGGTTTTTAATATAAATTGTAGTATGTAAGACCACTATAATGTAAAGGAGGGAGAGTAAAAGTTCTAAATGATGATAAATTTTATAAATTCCACTGGATGTGCTAAAATATTTTGGTGTCAATAAAAAAGTATGCATAGTGTAACTGTGAGAAGAGCCACTAAAAATGCATATAAATAGATAAGGTCAAAATAAAAATACATAAATTAAAATATAATTTTAAAACATAAAATTCACCCAATGACAGCAAGAAAGGAAAAACAGAGGAATGAAACATAAAGGAAATAGTCAGAAAACAGACGAGAATACTAGGACTATATCTAAACTCAATAATTAGGTTAAATGCAAATGGTCTAAATGCATTTGTCTCAATTAAATGAAAGAAGTTTTCAGAATGAAATTTTTAATTTTTTAAAATGTTTTATTATTTATTTTTGAGACAGAGACAAAGTGTGAGTGGGGGAGGGGCAGAGAGAGAGGGAGACACAGAATCCAAAACAGGTTCCAGTGAGATCATGACCTGAGTCCAAGTTGGACACTTAACCAACTGAGCCATCCAAGTGCCCCTCAGAATTGATTTAAAAAAAGTTTTTTTTAATGTTTATTTGTTTTTGAGAGAGAGAGAGAGAGAGAGAGAGAGAGAGTGAGCAGGGGAGGGGCAGAGAGAGAGGGAGACAGAATCTGAAGCAGGGTCCAGGCTCTGAGCTGTCAGCACAGAGCCTGATGTGGGGCTCGAACTCACAGACTGTGACATCATGACCCAAGCTGAAGTCAGACACCGAACCAACCGAACCACCCAGGCACCCCCAGAATGGATTTTTTTTAATGACCCCATTTCATGCTGTCTACAACGACTCACTTCAAATATAACAAAATAGGTAAAAGGATAGACAATTATGTCTCATGAAATCATTAATCAAAAGAGAGCTGGAGTACCTATATTAATATCAGACAAAGAAGATTTCAAGGTAGAGAAAATTACCAAGGATTATAAGGGTCATTGCATATTGATCAAAGATTCAATTCATGAAAAAGAAACAGCAATCCTACATGCATATATACCCAAGAACAGAGCCAATATGCAAAAACTGACAGAAATGAAAAGAGAAATGGGAACTTTCACAATATTATTTGGGGAATTCAATGCACATCACTGAATAATAGAACTAGAAGTCAGACTATTAGCAAGGATTTTGAAGAATTAAACAAAACCACCAACCAACTTGATCAAAATGACATTTAGAGAACATTACCCGACAATAAAATACACATTCTTCTTACATCCATATGGAACATTCACCAAGATAATCAATATTCCATGTCATAAAACAAACCTCAATACATTTAAAATAATTAAATCCTACAAAGTATGTTTTCAGATCTTAATGAAACCAAACTAGAAATCAACAGATAGCTGGAAAATCTCCCAACACCTGGGAATCAAACAAAACACTTTAAAATAACATGTAGGCCAAAGAGGAAGTCCCAAGGTAAATTAGGAAAAAAAAGTGAATTTATATAAAAATTAAAATACAAAGATATCAAGAGTTTGAGGAATATTTAAACAGTGCTGAGGGTGAAATTCATAGCAACCAATGCTTTTATTAGAGAAGAAAAAAAGTTCTCAAATCAATAATCTGTGCCTCTAAATTAATAGCTGAGAAAAGGAAGAGTAAAATAAACTAAAAATTAGCATAAAAAAGGAAATAATAAAGATTAGAATTAAAGTCAATAAAATTGAGGACAAAAAAATAAATATTAATGAAAGCAAAAGTTGGTTCTTTGAAAGATTAATAAAATTGATAAATGCCGATCAAAACTGATAAAGAAAAAAGGAAGACGACACAAGCTACCAATTGTAGAAATGAAAGAAGACATGTTCCTAAAGATGCCATAGATTTTTAAAAGGATAACAAGTGAATATTCTGTCCAACTCTTTGCATTCTAGTCAAGAATTAACATGAAATCATTCAATTCCTTGAAAATTGTAAACTACCCAAATCACACATGATGAAATAGATAACCTAATAAATATTAGAGAAATGGAATAAATATTACAGAAATGAAATTTATAAGTTGAAAATGTTCTGAAAAAGAAATCCTCAGGCCCAGATTGTTTTACCGGTGAATTATATGAAATATTTAAAGAAATAACACCAATTGTACACAACGTCTCTTAGATAATAGTACAAAAGGAAACATCTCCTAAATCATATTATGAAGTCCACATCACCTTGTACTAAAACTGACAAAGACAATAAAAAAAGGAAAACTACAGACCAATATCCTTTATTAAAAAATACAAAACTATCAACAAAATATTGCCACATTACATGAAGTAATGTAAGCATAATCATAATACACCAAAATCAAGTGGGATTTTCCCCAAGAGAATAAGGCAGGTATTTTGAAAGCCATCAATGTGATTCACCATATTCAAAGTGCAAAGAAAAAAGATACATTATCAGAACAATTGATAAAGGAAAATAATTTGAAAAAATTCAGTATTAATTCATGAAAAAATGTAGGAACAGAAGGGAACTGGATAAATTGAACTTCGCTGAAATTAAGAGCTTCTGCTCTAAGAAAAACATGGGTAAGAGAATGAAAAACCAGGCCACAAAACTGGGACCAAATAGTTGCCAGTCACACATCCATTAAAAGTCTATGAAGAACTTCCAAAATACCTGAACTCCTAAAATATATAAAGAACTCTTAAAACTCCAAAACAAGAATGCAAACAACTCCATTAAAATGGGCAAAAGAGGAGAGGGGCCAAGATGGCGGAACAGCATGGAAGTTTTTTCTGCATCTCTCATCCCTGAAATATGGCCAGATCAACACTAAACCATCCTGCACACCTAGAAAACTGATTTGAGGATTAACACAACAATCTATACAACCTGAACCACAGAACCGGGCAGGTATGCAGCGTGGAGAGGTGAACTGGGGGAGAAAACCATGGAGGGCAGGGAGCTGTTTTTGCTAGTAGAGAAAGGATGGAGACTGGGCAAGGGTGGGGGTGTTTGGTGGTGGGGGTGAGTACGGGAAGCATCCCACCACCCAAAAGCAGCTGGAGAGAAAAGAGTACACAGGGACTGAACAAAAAAGGAGAAAGGAGAAAGGAGAGGGTTTAAATTCCATTAAGAGTCTATAAACAGGGGGAGCACAGAGTCTGAAACTCTGCAGCTCAATACCTGGCAGTGCTCTGGTGAAAAGGGCAAACCCCAGGAGCGGAGTGAGGTCTGGAGGTCTTCAGGCCACATGGGGAAAAGCTGTTTCCCTGCTGGGAAGACATCTGGTAGAGGCTGTGTGGCTTCCCCACAGGCAAAGGTGCCAGCAGACCCCAGAGAACAACCACATTCGCTGGTGCTGGAACAAGAACATTAAGGGGGAAGCCTGGCACCAGATGTGCTTTGTGATTTTCCATAATCCCTGAAACGCTACTGCTCCACAATCTCATGAACTTTTTCTGGGGCGGGCTGGCACCCAGCTGCAGTCTCTGGGCATCGGAAGCAGCACAGTCTCCCCAAGTTCCTGGGTGTGGCCAGCATCCAGCCATTGCTCGGTGAGACCATCCCCTAGACGGTCGGAACGGGCCAAAGCCACAGTCCCTCAGAAGTGAGAGGTTTGGAAACACAGCCGCATCTGAGATAAAACTCAGGATGGAGGTGCTGACTGGCAATGTGAGGGCTTAATCACGAACAGTGTGAAAAGGGAGTGGACTGAAGCAGGAGACAAAGGAGGGGTGAGCAAATGATGGTCAGGGAGAACAGAGTTCTGATACTAGAGACTGCGTAGCTGGGTGACACCATTTTCACTGCTCCCGCACATGCAAATGCATATCTATAGGCGCCACAATAATCCACCCCAGTAAGCTAAGCAGCACCATCTAGTGAAGAATGGAGCCATTACACTAAGCCCCACCCAACTGGGCCAACCTAGCTCTTCAGGAACAATACAAGTCTCTCTGCCTGCTTAGTTTACAAACTATAAAGTGCCTCATAGTTCAAGTTCTATGGGAAACTGATGTAATTTCAATCATGCTTCAGTCTGTTTGCTGGTCCGTCTACTCATTTTTTTTTCTTTTCTTTTCTTATTCTTGAATACAGAAAGAGAAAAAAATTATTTTTATTTTCCATTTATATTAAAAATATTTTTCCTTAATTTTTTCTACTATATTTTTTACTTTTCTTGGTACATTTTTTAAATTCTGTTTTTTTACTTCAATCATTTCATCTTATTCTATTTCATCGTATTCATTTTTTCAAATTTTCAAGCATTTTCCTTTTTTTTTCTTTTCTTATCTTTCCCTTTTTTTCTCTAATCTGTCAAGCTCCTTTCAACAATCAGACCAGAACACACTTAGGATCTAGCATCTTTTATTTGTTTATTTGTGTGTGTGTGTGTGTGTGTGTGTGTGTGTGTGTGTGCATGTGTATGTGTGTGTGTTGTTTTTCATTTTTTAATTTATTTTTTTACCTTATTAATTCCTTTCCTTTCTTCAAAATGATGAAACAAAGGAATTCACCCCAAAAGAAAGAACAGGAAGAAATGAAAACCAGGGATTTAACCAACACAGACACAAGCATGATATTTGAACCAGAATTTAGAATCACGATAATAAGAATACTAGCTGGCATTGAAAAGAGATTAGAATCCCTTTCTGTGGAAAGCTAGTTATGATGAAATAGAAAGTGCTATAACTGAGCTGCAGTCTAAAATGGATACCACAGAGGAAGAGCAGCAAATCAGCAATAGAGAGGACAAACTTATGGAGAACAATGAAGCAGAAAAAAAGAGGGAGATTAAGGCAAAAAAGCACAATTTAAGAATTAGAGAAATCAGTGACTCATTAAAAAGGAACAATATCAGAATGATAGGGGTCCCAGAAGAGGAAGAGAGAGAAATAGGGGTAGAAGCATTATGTGAGCAAATCATAGCAGAAAACTTTCTTAAGCTGGGGAAAGACACAGACATCAAAATCCAGGAAGCACAGAGGACTCCCATTAGATTCAACAAAAATAGACCATCAACAAGGCATATCATAGTCAAATTCACAAAATACTCAGGCAAGGAAAGAATCATGAAAGCAGCAAGGAAAAAAAAGTCTCTAACCTACAATGGAAGACAGATCAGGTTTGCAGCAGACCTATCCAAAGAAACTTGGAAGGCCAGAAAGGAGTGGCAGGATATATTCAATGTGCTCAATCAGAAAAATATGCAGCCAAGAATTCTTTATCCAGCAAGGCTGTTATTCAAAATAGAAGGAGAGATAAAAAGTTTCCCAGACAAAAATTAAAGGAGTTTGTGACCACTAAACCAGCCCTGCAAGGAATTTTAAGGGAGACTCTGTGAGGGAAGAAAGGACAGAAAAACAAAATTAAAAAAAAAAAGACCAAAAGGAACAAAGACTAGAAAGGACCAGAGAACACCACCAGAAACTTCATCTCTACAAGCAGCATAATGGCAATAAATTCATATCTTTCGGTACTCACTCTAAACATCAATGGACCCAATGCACCAATCAAAAGACATAGGGTAACAGAATGGGTAAGAAAACAAGATCCATCTATATGCTGTTTACAAGAGACCCACTTTAGACCTAAAGGCACCTACAGATTGAAGATAAGGGGATGGAGAACCATCTATCATGCTAATGGTCACCAAAAGAAAGCTGGAGTAGCCATACTTATATCAGACAATCTAGACTTTAAAATAAAGCCTGTCACAAGAGATGAAGAAGGACATAATATCATAATTAAGGGGTCTATACACCGAGAAGATCTAACAATTGTAAATATTTATGTGTCAAATGTGGAAGAACCCAAATATATAAATCAATTAATCACAAACATAAAGAAACTCATTGGTAATAATACAATAATAGTAGGGGACTTCAACATCCCACTTACAGCAATGTACAGATCATCTAAACAGAAAACTAGGAAACAATGGATTAGAATGACACGCTGGACTGGATGGACTTAACAGATATATTCAGAACATTTCATCCTAAGGCAGCAGAATACACATTCTTCTCAAGTGCACATGGAATGGTCTCCATAATAGACCACATACTGGGACACAAATCAGCCCTCAACAAGTACAAAAAGATCGAGATCACACCACGCATATTTTCAGACCACAATTCTATGAAACTTGAAATCAACCACAAGAAAAAATGTGGAAAGATAACAAATACATGGAGGCTGGAAACCATCCTACTAAAGAATGAATGGGCTAACCAAGAAGTTAAAGAGGTAATTAAAAAGTACACAGAAATCAATGAAAATGATAACACCACAGCCCATAACCTCTGGGACACAGCAAAGGTCATTATAAGAGGGAAGTATATAACAATCCAGGCTTTCCTAAAGAAGAAAGAAAGGTCACAGATACACAACCTAAACTTACATATTAAAGAGCTAGAAAAAGAACAGCAAATAAAACCCCAAACCAGCAGAAGACAAGAAATACTAAAGATTAGAGCAGAAATCAATGCTATCAAAACAAAACAAAAACAAACACAAAAACAGAACAAAAACAAAAAAACCCAGTAGAACAGACCAATGAAACCAGAAGCTGGTTCTTTGAAAGAATTAGCAAAATTGATAAACCACTAGCCAGTTTTCTCAAAGAGAAAAAGGAAAGAACCCAAATAAATAGAATCAAGAATGAAAAAGGAGAGATCACAACTATGACAGCAGAAATACAAACAATAATAAGAAAATATTATGAACAATTATACGCCAATGAAATGGGTGATCTGGAAGAAATGGAAAAATTCCTAGAAACATACATACTACCAAAACTGAAACAGGAAGAAAAAGAAAATTTGAACAGACCCATCACCAGTAAGGAAATTGAATTAATAATCAAAAATCTCCCAAAAAAACAAGAGTCCAAAGCCAGATGACTTTCCAGGGGAATTCTATCTAACATTTAAAGAAAAGTTAACATCTATTCTCTTGGAGCTGTTCCAAAAAAATAGAAATGGAAGGAAAACTTCCTAACTCTTTCTATGAAGCCAGAATTACCTCAATTCCAAACCCGGATAAAGACCTCACTAAAAAGGAGAACTATAGACCAATTTCCCTGATGAACATGGATGCAAAAATCCTCAACAAGATACTAGCCAACCAGATCCAAAAATACATTAAAAAAATTATTCACCACGACCAAGTGGGATTAATACCTTGGGTGCAGGGCTGGTTTAGTATCTGCAAAACAATCAATGTGATACATCACATCAATAAAAGAAAGGACAAGAACCACATGATCCTCTCAATAGATGCAGAGAAAGCACTTCACAAAATACAGCATCCTTTCTTGATAAAAACCCTCAAGAAAGTAGGAACAGAAGGAGCATACCTCAAGATCATAAAAGCCATATATGAAAGACCCACCGCTAATATCATTCTCAATGGGGAAAAACGGAGAGCTTTCCCCCTAAGGTCAGGAACAAGACAAGGATGTCTACTCTCACCACTGTTATTCAACATAGTTTTGGAAGTCTTAGCCTCAGCAATCAGACAACACAAAGAAATAAAAGGCATCCAAATCAGCCAAGAGGAGGTCAAACTTTCACTCTTCACAGATGACATGATACTCTATATGGAAAACCCAAAAGATTCTACCAAAATACTGCTAGAACTGATCCATGAATTTAGCAAAGTCACAGAATATAAAAATCAACGCACAAAAATCAGTTGCATTCCTATACACCAACAATGAAGGAACAGAAAGAAATCAAGGAATTGATCCTATTTACAATTACACCCTAAACCATAAAATACCTAGGAATAAATCTAACCAAAGAGGTGAAAAATCTATACACTGAAAACTATAGAAAACTTATGAAAGAAATTGAAGAAGGCACAAAAAAAATGGAAAAAGATTCCATGCTCCTCGATAGGAAGAAGAAATATTGTTAAAATGCCAATACTACCCAAAGCAATCTACATATTCGATGCAATCCCTATCAAATAACACCAGCATTCTTCACAGAGATACAACAAACAATCCTAAAATTTGTATGGAACCAGAAAAGACCCTGAATAGACAAAGCAATCTTGAAAAAGAAAACCAGAGCTGGAGGCATCACAATCCCAGACTTCAAGCTATATTACAAAGCTGCAATCATCAAGACAGTATGGTACTGGCACAAAAACAGACACTCAGATCACTGAAAGAGAATAGGGAATCTAGAAATGGGCCCACAAACATATGGCCAACTAATCTTTGATAAAGCAAGAAAGAATAGCCAATGGAATAAAGACAGTCTCTTCAGCAAATGGTGCTGGGAAAGCCAGACAGCAACATGCAGAATAATGAACCTGGACCACTTTCTTACACCATACACAAAAATAAACTCAAAATGGATGAAAGTCCTAAACGTAAGACAGGAATCCATCAAAATCCTAGAGGAGAAGGCAAGCAAAAACCTCCTTCACATCGGCCACAGCAACTTGTTACTCAACACGTCTCCAGAGGGAAGGGAAACCAAAGCAAAAATGAACTGTTAGGAGTTCATCAAAATAAAAAGCTTCTGCACAGTGAAGGAAACAATCAGCAAAACTAAAAGGCAACTGATGGAATGGGAGAAGGTATTTGCAAATGACATATAAGATAAAAGTTAGTATCCGAAATCTATAGAGAACTTATCAAACTCAACACCCAAAAAACAAATAATCCAGTGAAGAAATGAGCAAAAGACATGAATAGACACTTCTCCAAAGAAGACATCCAGATGACCAACCGACACGTGAAAAAATGCTCAACATCACTCATCATCCAGGAAATAGAAATCAAAACCACATTGAGATACCACCTCACACCTGTCAGAATGGCTAACATAAACAACTCAGGCAATAGATGTTGGGGAAGATGCAGAGAAAGAGGATCTCTTTTGCACTGCTGGTGGGAATGCAAACGGGTGCAGCCACTCTGGAAAGCAGCATGAAGGCTCCTCAAAAAATTAAAAATAGAACTACCCTACAACCCAGCAATTATAGTACTAGGTATTTATTTGAGGGATACAGGTATGCTGTTTCAAAGGGACACATGCACCCCAATGTTTATAGCAGCACTATTAACAATCGCCAAAGTATGGCAAGAGCCCAAATGTCCATCGATGGATAAATGGATAAAGAAGATGTGGGGTATATATGTGTGTGTGTGTGTGTGTGTGTGTGTGTGTGTGTGTGTATGTGTGTATACACACACATACACACACACACACACACACACACAATGGAGTATTACTCGGCATTCAAAAAGAATGAAATCTTGCCATTTGCAACTACATGGATGGAACTAGAGGGTATTATGCTAAGCAAAATTAGTCAGAGAAAGACAAATATCATGTGACTTCACTCATATGAGGACTTTAGGATACGAAAAAGGTGAACATAAAGGAAGGGAAGCAAAAATGATATAAAAACAGGGAGGTGGACAAAACATAAGAGACTCTGGAGTATAGAGAGCAAACAGAGGGTTGATGGAGGGGTTGTGGGAGGGGGGATGGGCTAAACAGGTAAGGGGCTTAAGGAATCTACTCCTGAAATCATTGTTGCACCATGTGCTAACTTGGATGCAAATTATAAAATATAAACAAATTATAGGAAAAATGGGCAAAAGATCTGAACTGATAATTCATGAACAAAGATCAACAGATGGCAAATAAACATATGAAAAAAATGTTAAATATCGCATGTCATTAAGTAATGGCAATTTAAAATAACAATCACATACCACTTCACACCCTATAGCATAGCTTACATCTAGAACACTGGCATTAAATACTAGTGAGGATTTGGAGCAACAGGAACTCTCAATCATTGCTTGTGGAAATGAAAAATAGTACAGCCTCTTTGGAAGATAGTCTTAAAGTATCTTACAAAGGTAAACATAGTCTTATCATAAAATCCAACAATAGCTCTCCTTGCAGGTCCACACAAAAACCTGCACATGAATTACACGACTGCCAAATCTCGGAAGCTACCAAGATGTCTTTCAGTAGGAAAATGGGTAAATAAACATTGGCTCATCCAGAAAATGGAATTCAGCACTGGAAATGAATGAGCTATCAAGCCAGCCACATAAAGATGTGTAGGAACCTTAAATGCCTATTACTAAGTGAAAAAAAAATTAGTTTGAAAGGGCCACATATTGTGTGATTCAAACCACATGACATTCTTAATTAGGCAAAACTGTAGGGAAAAAAGATCAATGGTTGCTAGGGAGTGAGAGATGAATAAGTGGAACACAGGAGATTTTTAGGACAGTAAAGCTATGCTGTGTAATGGATACTTGAAATTTGCATTGGTCAAAACCCATAGAATTTACAACTCAAAAAGTGAACCCTAATTTAAACTATGTGGTTTCATTAATAATAGTAATATTGCTTCATCAATTATAACAAACGTAGCACATTAATACAAGATAGTGATAACTGTGTAGAGGGGATGGGGTAGAGGGGTAGTATATGGGCAATCTGTACTCTATGAATTTCCTGCAAAGCTAAAAGTGCTCTAAAAGTAGTCTATTAACTAAAAAGTCATAGAATCATACAATAAAATAAAATTCATGTTACTGTATTGATCCTTTAAACAATAAGTTAAAAATAAAAGTCGTTGATTCTTCCCCTTCTTTCACTCCATTCATTAGTGTCAGTTAATCTCCATCTTAGAAGACTTACCAGTCCCGTGGAGAATTTTTCCTTCTTCCACAGTCAGTTTAGATTTTCTAGCTGATCATTTTCTTTACTTTCTTGCCATTACTCTTGCCTCTCTTTCCTTTTTGCCAACCCCACCTGGCAATTGTGCAACCATTCAACTATCTTCCTTCTTTACCTCCACACAGAGGGCACAGAACATGGCTGGAGAAATTCCCCAAAGCAGATCCTTGGGGTGGTGGTCACTTCAGCATCTCTGATTTCTAGGATGTGCCCAGCACGACTCATTGTCCCTTTTATATAATTCTCATGAGATCTTCTCCCACAATGGTGACCGTAAAACTTCTCCATTTTTCTTAACTGTCTGACCCTACCATCATGCTTCCCCTCAGCAGTTGGCATTTTATCACAAATGAAATAGAAGTCATCACATGAGATCTATCACAAATTCCTACTATTGATCTGACAAAGGTAGCCTCATCCAGAATCACTGTTCCTTGTTTCTGCCTATTAAAATGAAAGGTTTATTCCTCTCCTCAAAACCTCATCCTATTAATTACTCTTCATTCTGTTATCATTCTATTATTCTCAAAGCATCTCTCTCTGCAAGACTTCTTCCAAAAGCATTTTATACTTAATCAATTTTTTTTCCACTTGGAAAAAAAAATCCCTCTTCAAATAAACATTAGAGCTTTTATCCTATTCTCTCTTCTCCTTATTAATAGCTATCTACAGTCATTACCTCTGATTCCTCACTTTCCATTCACCTCTCAATCCAACTCATCTGATTCTTTGCCATAAAAATTGTACTCACAAAGGTACAGCAGTCTGATGCCAAATCTAATGGGCACCTTTTCACCTTTATTTCATTTGATTCCTTCTCAGCTTTTAAAACCCTCACCCCCTGGTTTTTGTGACTTAATGACACTCTTATTCCATGGTTCATTTGTATTTATTTGTGCTTCATCACAGCCTCCACTGTCAGCTTTTGTTGTTTTATTATTTTTAAAAATTTAAGTTTATTTATTTTGAGAGAGAGAGTGTGGGCGAGTGAGTACAGGTGGGGTAGGGGCAGAGAGAGGAGAGAGAATTCCAAGCAGGACCCACACTGTCAATGCAGAGCCCAATGTGGGGCTCGAATCCATGAGCTGCAAGATCACGACCCAAGCCGAGATTGAGAGTCAGATGCTTAACCGACTGAGCCACCCAGGTGCCCCATTATTGTTTTATTTTTACATAAACATTGGTCTTCATACTGTACACATGGCCTCTAGACAACTTCTTTCACTCCTGTACATTCAGTTAAGAATATTAATTTCTGTGTAGGTCTCTCTCCTGAATTTCAGTTTTATAATCTACCTTCTACCAGTCTCCTCTGTTTATATTTCCAAAAGTACCTCAAAATTAAAATATAAATCTGAATTCATCACTCACTCTTATTCTCCAATAGTTCCTGTATTAATTGTCAATCAAATGATGCAATCTGTAATCCTTGGGGGATCATTCCTAACATTCCTCTGTCCAACTCTTCACTCCCAGTGAATTCATAAGCCCTGTTGGTTCTACCACCTAAATATCTCTTGAATACTACGTGTTTCTCTCCAACACCAATCAAACCCAAGTCCCCCGCCATCATATATCATGTGAATTATGAAACTAGTCCCCTAACTGGCCTCTTACCTTCAACTTTTCCACCTGTGATGTATTTTTTTCCCCCACACAGCAACCAGGGTTATCTCTCTCAGGCAAGGTTCTGATCATATCACTTCTCTGATTAAAATACTTCAATAACCCCTCTTGTGTTTAAACTAAAATGTTATCTCCTTACCAGAGTTAACAATCTTTCACAGTTTGACCCATCAGAACTGTCATGACTCAGCCCTCACCACTTCCCAGAAACACTCTGTTGTCCAGTGCATCCGAACTATGTACAGTATCCAGGGCTCACTGTTCCATCTCATGCCTCCAGGACTTTGAGGATGGTGCCCCCACTCCAGAAGGCTCTTAAACTCATTTTTTTTTAAACCACACTAGTGTCTATGTATCCTTTATTGCTCAGTCTAGATACCACCTTCTCTAGAATTCTTTTTCTGGTATAAGTGCTGCAACAATACGCTGTATTTATTTTTATCAGCCCTTGTCACACGATGGTATAATGGTTGGTTATTTGTCTGCTCTTACACTAGTGGAAGTTCTTGAGGGCAAATTTAAAATGCTGTGTCTTACTTATCTCTGTGTTCTTGGTGACTCCAGTAGATAATAAAAAAAAATGTTTAAATAAGTTAGGACATCAGGAGGGAGGGAAGGAAGGAAGAAGGGAAGGGAGAGAGGGAGGGTGGAAGGGAGAGAGGGAGGGTGGGAGGGAGAGAGGCAAGGAAGGGCAGAAGGAGAGCAGGGGTGGGGGGAGGAGTACTATTCAACCACAAGCCCTCTAAATTTACAGCTATGTAAAGTTGCATAGATACTAACAGATACTTTGTTCCTGGCATGGGATTATGGGTGATTCCCCCTTGTTTTGAAACACTGTTTTTTTAATGTTGTTACATTGCTTCTAATATTAAAAAAAAAATTAATTGTGTTCTGCAGATGCCTGACAGGTACTCCTGGTTTGGCAGAGACTGCTCCCTGTTCTTTAAAAGGTGTTACCTTTTCTTCATGGCACACACTTGCCTCTCTCTGTTAGTATGCCATCAATCAGGTTCTGGCAAAGAGAATGTGAACAGTAGTGATATGTGCTACTTCAAAGCTTAGTCCAAAAATAGCTTCCCACAGTGAGCTCTGTTCTCTCTTTCTGTCTGGAAGGTGACTAGAGAGAACTTCAAGAACCTTAAAAGAGAAGAACCATAGATGGAAGAATCCCAGGTCCTTGAATGATGGCTTGGAAATCTACCCAACTAAAATCCTTGATTGGACTTTAAATGGGTGAGACATTGGTTTCTATTACAGCAAATGGTTGAGGCTTGAGAATTTATATGTATGGAAGTTAAGCCAAAGTAAAACACTTTGTGAACAATTTAATATGGTCTCATCTACAATCTGAGATCACCTTACTTCATAAATGGCTTGGTCTGAGGCACATGAGAAATTGTCACCAAACATGATTCCTGCAGCTCTGGGATGATGAAATTTATAATTTTAAAAAAGATACCAAGAGTTTATTCTTTTTGTTTAATTCTTTTAAAAATTTTTGTTTTTATTTTTAGAGAGAGAGCATGCAAGTAGGGGAGAGGGGCAGAGGGGGAGAGAGAATCCCAAGCAGACTCCATGCTCAGTACGGAGCCTGACATGGGGCTCCATCCCATGACCCTGGGATCACGCATGACCTCAGTTGAAATCGAGACTGGCGTGGGTCGCTTACCCAACTGAGCTACCCAGATGCCCCCAAATTGATAATGGAGGTCTTACT